>NC_057802.1:102289645-102325547 GCF_018294505.1 Triticum aestivum
ACACACACATGCACGCACGCACGCACACCCCCCCACACACACACTAAGACTCCATCTCTCTCTCTCTCACACACACACAAACTAAGACTCCATCTCTCTCTCTCTCTCTCACACACACACACCCCACACACACACTAAGACTCCATCTCACACACACATGCTCTAGGCGGAGCATTTGTTCCTACCACCCTTCATCCAACCTTACCCTATGATAAAAAATCACCTTTATTTACTTGCATAACATGGACAAATTCCACTTTACTTTAGTAGTCAGCAAACTTATCACCTGTACCCTTATAAAAAACGAGTTGGCGGTGATGGTGTGCCTGCCATCTTGTAATACAGACCGTATGATCTATATCTGAGGATAGAAAGCAAACTATGATAATTTTACAAAAGATACCCGCACCTCTCTCCACATCATTATCTCCCGCAACCTCATTGCTCAGCAATTAAAAAAGGAATAAGTCTCTAGAACAATCTAGCATGCATGGTGGCCGCTGCCGCCTGCCGGCGCCGTCCATCCCCATGCCTCCGCCCATTCCGACCACCAGTCACCACCACGCTCCACTCCTCCTCGCCTTATCTCTCATCTTTCATTTTTTCGATGACATTCTCGAGATACCAGTTTTCCGATAAAATTCTCGAGATATCATTAGTTTTTACACATGGGATTACTCCTGCATGGGTCAATCACAACAGGTGTTCTGTAAAAAAATGCATATTGATGTTCCGTGCAATGCACGAGAATCTTGCTTGTAATTATATAACACAAATCACGAGCAGGAAGTGACATTTTTTTTGACACAACCACGTTAACATGGCCACGTAAATCACTAGCTAAAGTAAATACCATTATACTTATATCCCGATGCAAAAGGTTGAGTACATGTCTGAAGAGTAGAGTCGCACACACGCACTCTATCTCTCAGAATCTCTCTCTCACACACACACACCAGTTACGTGACGCCCACTTAAGCAGACACGTATGTTACAATTTGTGCACCTGCGGGTACACGTGATGCTGCGCATTTATTTAAGCCGGAAGGCGAACCCAAACAGTAGCTGCATTCATTCCCCTCCCGCCGCCTCTTCTCTGGTCGCCTTCGCCCGGTAGCCATGGGTCGGCCGAAGGTAAGAACATACTCCATACTCCCGCCGGAGCGGCGCTTTAATATGGAAATTTTAGTGGTCATGCATGCATCTTTTTGTGCTAGCACTCCTATATAAGGGTTGACCGGTCACTTCCCGCGGACGTGCGCGGGCGGTGGAAGATGAAGGAGAAGGGAAGCGGGCTGTGGAGTAATGTTTTTTACCACAATTTCTTAGGAAACTGAGTGCAATAATTGAGTAGTTTTGCAAACTACCAGTACTACACCTGAAACGGTTCAAAACCTATACTCCCTTGCCAGCGCACGCTTCCCGCGTGAAACGGTCAGCGTCGCCCTGGAGCATCAGTGCCGCATTAATGCCCGGCCAGAGCGGAGGCGACCTCTCACTGCCGCCGGCTTTGAAGTGGCACGACGGCCGAGAGAGCGCCGCTTCCCGGTGCACGCGAATGCTCCGCGTCGAGACTGGCCATAGGCCCTATTTGGATCCATGGGTTAGAGTTAGTTTGAGCTAGTTGGGGCTCAAATATCCCTAAAGTATCCAAGCATGAGGGTTTAAATTGGAGCAAGTTGCACCGAACCCACCAAAAAAAACTATCCCACCCAAGAGGTGCTAACTGGAGATAGTTCTCATTGGGACCACTGAATAATCGCTTTTCTCTCTCCATGAAGTGCATTTATTGTCAACCCTGTCACCCAAACACCTCTTTGGCTACAGTTAGTTCAGGGTTAGTCATGAGTTAGTCTAACCTCTAGCTAAGTTAGAGTATCAAACAGGAGCAGTATAGGACATGCAAGTTGCTCAAAGCATACATGTATATTCGTACGTGAAAGAATTTTTTTTCTTTTTGAAAACGGAACGTGGAAGGAATTTTTTTAGAATGCTCTTGACATGTCGCTAACATGTGATAGTTAACCGACCTCAATAGACGGCAGAAACGCCAGCCCGCCGCACTTTGATAGAGACGAGGAGGGAGAAGCGATACAGGCTGCTGGATTACTAGAGATAGGTGTCGCACGGAAGCCAAGAAATATGGTGATAGCGTGGGTTAGCCATGTACTAGTATGATGTAACTACACTGGGCTGCCGTGTTTCATACTCTTCCAGTCCACTGTGGAGATGATTGGTTAATTTTATATCCCTGAATAATATTAAATATTATGAGTGCAGACGCTCCACCACGAGGTTCCTTGCTCCTTCTCGGTCGTCCGGAATCTATGTTCTTCCACTCTATTTTTTTATGTGAGCTTTGTTCATCCTTTTGCCAACACGCGAGACATCTAGCATCAAGGTGCACGTGTTATGCAAGGATCATTCCATCTATATGAAGAACACGTGGGACAGGAACTACGAGACGGACATGTACCCAGGAGTGGACGTACGAACCTGAGTAATGTAAGGCAGTAAGTGAAGTAGAAAGGCACAAATGGTATGAACATGCGTGGCATATAGGGTGTGTTTGGTTGTGTTCTCGTCTCAGCATAGTTGTTCCCTCTTCATGCATGCTCAACTCAACACCCCTCTTCATGCATGCTCTCTTCATGCATGCTTCTAGTGTATTTGTGCTAAACTAGTGTGGACTCATGCACCCTCCATACACTCTACCAAACACCCAAAAGTTGGTCGAGAAGGGAACTCTTGGGTGGCATTTGTCTCTTACTACGTACTACCACTAAATGTTGTACGTGCAATGCACGGTGATGTTATGGAGTACGTGCCTAAGTACTCTACTACTACTATATTAGTTGGAGGCACATATTAACTTTTATATTTGTTTACGTGTATGCCCCGAGACCTTCCAACTAGACGTGTCTTTCTCTCCAGGTCGCACTTTGTATCCTTCATACCACTAAGTACTACTACATGTGGTCTCCGACCCAGAAGTGGAAGAAGTGGAGACGCTCTACCACGCTGTTTTTTTACGTTGGGCTCTACCACACTGTTCATGTCCCACTCCTTTCGCTGACGTGTGGGACATCCAGCATGTGCCGTGTTTGGCACCCTTCGTCGTAAGAGTTGAAATGCTAGAATTCATCAGAAATAAAAAATAATTATAAATCGGCAGTGATACTATTTTTTTGCGAACCAATCAGCAGTGATACTATACCACGCGGTTTCCTTGCTCCTCGATATCGGAAAGAATACTTCCGTTCGCCAACATGTGGGACGTCGACCATCCTGGTCCACTTGCCATGCACGCAGAACTCCAAGGGAGAGTCACCCAGGTCGTCGCGCCGCAGTAACAATGACTAATGAGCCATCAAATCACAGGCCCACTTCCCACTTTGAAGTTGCTCGGACGAAGGAACCATCATGACTTTGTTGAATTCCGCTTCTTGAAGAAAACTACTGTACCAGCAGTACTGCTAGCTACAGTAGTTACTCCAACAGAGGCCTCCTTTCGTTCATAGGATAGGAATATGAAAATCATAGGAAGTGAGATGACATGCATCTCAATTCCTATAGAGAAAGAGATGCCATTTGATGCTTAGGATAGGAATTTTTCCATTTAGTCTAGGCTAATGTACTGGTAATTTGCTCTAAAAACTACAGTAGTAACTAGTAGTATTGGTACATGCTCGTACTCAGACACAGACACACACACTAACTACTAGTACTACTACTTCTCACATGCTGGCCAGACGCCGTCGTTCTCCTTCCCGGCTTTGTCGGCGACACCCCACCGTGCTTGGATCTCCGCCGACCTCTCCGTAGCAGCGCGTGCGTCCTTTTCTTTCTTGCGGCGGCGGGCCTCTCTTTTCTTGAGTGCTTTCTGACTTTTCCGCTCCCTCTGTGCGGCTTTGGCCGCCTCTTGCTCTACCGCCCATTCGGCCTTGGCATCTTCAAATTCCTCCCACATAGTTGTGAGGTCGCGAGCGGCGACGAACTCGGCACGGCGGGATGCCATCGCTTCCCTACCATTTTGTGTGCAGTCGTGGGTGGCGAGGAACTCGGCGCGGCGGGATGCCATCGCTGCCTTACCGATTAGTGTGCGGCGTGGTGGCATGAACGCCGCTTGGTGAGAGCTCTGGGGTGGAGTGGCCGGACAACCGTATAGTGCATTGATTTGTCAAGAGCTCAAGGACAGAAGACGAAGCAAATTTGGATTCCCCTTCAATCCTGGTCATTTATTACCGAGTAAAATGCATTGGCGGTCATCGAACTTGTCTTGATAGCTCACTTTGATCAGTGTATACGAGATATGGTGATTATACGGTCACTGGCTCAGCATATAGCTTCGTATTTGTCTGGTTGACCAGTCAAACAGTCCGCATGCGCCTCATCAGCTTGTGTTCTGTATCTATCTACGCGGGCCTACCTGTCAATGGAGAAAGAAATACTTCGCGTCAGACACTCACGCTCACGCTGTCAAAGCATGCTAATGCATGCACGTCGCCCTCTAAATCAAAGTCCTGCTCATGGCGCAACGCAAACGGCGAGCCCATCACCTGCGCGCCCCGGCGGTGCCTGACATTACTGTTTAGACATTTGATGGAGGCCTACGCGAACGCCGAGCATGTATTCACCTGGCTCAACACCAACGGTCATACTCGGACCGCCTTGCTCATGTATATCGTCCGTCACAACGACAATCTATAAAACAGCCTAAGCTAGAGAGGGTACTATGGTAGTATGGTACGGAGTATGTTCTATTGTGAGCGACCAATCTTAGTGCCACTGCACACCGAAACCCCTTCCATCGCTAGCGCGCGCTTCCCGCCTGAAACGGTCACCGTCTCTCCAGAATGTCAATGCCGCATTCATCGGACTTGACTGCAGGTGCAATTGGTGTGCCACTGACATGCGGGCCAGATGCCCGTTGGGCCCACATGTCAGTAACCCAAACGCATCTGCAGTTAAGTCACTGAAGCAGCGTCCGCATTCACGCCCGACGAACCTACTCCGGCGCCAGTTGTCCATCCGTCTGCCGCGGCTCATTGCCATTCGCCCGCTATATTAACTTGAGCCCCAGCTCCCAGCCATAGCCAAAGACCCACACTTATTCTCCGCCAGTCCCTTCCTTCTGTCGGCACCACTTCAACCATGGCCTCCTGGCGCTCCGAAGCTCTCTTAGAAGTACTGTGACAGGAGCAGACGAGGGACATCGGCGGCTCCGCTCCGGGCGCGCTCCAAAGCTCTCTTCGACGTACTGTCACATGAGCAAACGAAGGAGATCGCCGGCACCCCCCAGGTCGCCCTCCACCGCCACGACCACGAAGCCGGCGCGCGTGCGCGGGCACAGCCGACAGCGAGGAAGAGTAGTACACGGTAGGTCGCCGCCGCTCTGGAGGAGGAGGTTATCGAGGCGGATGAGGAGGAGGCAAAGGCAATGGCCGGCTTTCTCGGGTTCATGGCTGGACATGGTGGTCTGGCACCGGCGATCGTTTAGATTAGGTTTACAGTAGGTTTTAGTATGGTTTGTGCGAAATATGTAATGAATTTCGTCCAGTTTGTAGGAAAAGTTTTCGAAATGTAATGAATTTCATTCAGTTAATTTGAAATTTGCTTTGTTTGCACGAATTTCGTCCGGTTAGTTCATATAGTTGTCAAAAGGTATGCGGGCAGCATCTGATGGCATCCATCAGTGTCCTCGGACAGATGCCGGTGTAAATTTGTGGGCCATTGCTGGAGATGCCCTAACTATCATGCTATAATCGCTAACAATCCTCCATTATTTGGCAGGGAACAGTTATTCCTCGATCAAAATCAGATCCGCGGTGTTTCGCACTCCTCCCGCGTAAGAGTGTAAACTCTTGCTTACATAAAAATGGAGCAAGTGGACGGCACTGTAGCACGTCATATCACTCGAACTAGCCCGCCTAACGAGCAGGAAAGCACCGCCCTCATCATTTTGTTCTGGATTTCTATCGATCGATCGCACGAAAATGTTACGCTTCGCAAGTTCTAAAGGAAAAGGCGGCACACTTACGACTCGTACGCGTCGCAACCCCGACAGTCCGGCTCGCACGCCGCTCACCAGAGGGGACACACGTTGTCTTGCAATTTCACTGACATGTGGGACCGTAATTGAATAAACCGTCGATAGCCGAAATCTAATCGCTCGGCGGGCGTCGGCTGAGAAGAGAGAAACGGGGGAGGGAGAAGAGATCGCTCGCCCGCCGCGCACGGACTCCAAGAAATATATGGTGATAATGTGAGGTGGGCCATGCTGGAGTCCGGACCGCTTCCGGAGCCCGCTCTCACCGCCTTGGCCCCTCAAGACGCCAGCTGCCCGCCGCATGCATGCATAGCAAGTAGTACTCCTTATGTGGAGGAGAGAGAGGCATTGAAAAAGTCAAGGAGTGGGCTCTACAAGAGCCCGTATCTACACGTGCTCCTAGGTATAAAAAATTATTCTAAAAAAGGCATAAAAACAATTGTGTCTTAAAAAAAGAAAGGTAAAAAACATTTGAGAGGAAATAGATAGAGAGAAAGTGAGAAAAAGTTGTAACCTGGGCATTACATGAGGAAGGAGGGAGTGATGCACATGCCAAGTTCACTGGGCTGCCGTGTTTCACACTCCTCCATCGTAACAGTGGAGACAATAGCTTTCATCAAAAATAAATAATGAATACTCGTTGCTCGTCCTCTATATCGGAAAGAATACTTTCATTCGCCGACATGTGGGACGTCGACCATCCTGGTCCACCTGCCATGCACAAAATTATCCTGGTCTACCCCGGTCGTATCGCAGGCCCAACCTTTCCCACTGTAAGTTGTTCGGACGAAGGAACCATCATGACTTCGTTGAATTCCGCTTCTTCAAGAAAACTTACTGTACCCGCAATACTGCTACCACACGCGAAGACTGGACGGCACTGTACCACGTCATATCACTGAAACCCACTAGGCCAAACTAGCCTGCCTAGGTCATCTATTTCAGAACGGAGGGAGTACGTCTCTGCACTGCTATGATTTTGTGTTGCACGTTCTCTATACTTTTGCTACGATTTTCCTACCCTATGAACCAAATGAGGCCTGAATGTATGTCGACTATTGTCTGATCGATCGCTAAGCCTACAATTTTAGGAGCTAGGGCTATTGGTCGATCGACGAGGGATAAGTATAAGCGTACCACGAGCTCATTAGCCCCAACATTTCTCTTCGGTGAGTGTTTTGCAAGTACTATAGCTCGCACAGTAGCAAGCCTACTAACACCAAGAATCGTCAAACAAGCCCTGCTGATATGATAAATAGTTCAAACTTACATCTAAGCATGCCATATATTACA
The DNA here is from genome assembly GCF_018294505.1 of Triticum aestivum. Classification (NCBI taxonomy): domain Eukaryota; kingdom Viridiplantae; phylum Streptophyta; class Magnoliopsida; order Poales; family Poaceae; genus Triticum; species Triticum aestivum. Next base: position 102,296,988 of record NC_057802.1, read on the forward strand.
TCAAAAGCTGGTGAGGATACATCTGTTTCCATAACTCGGAGAGGGTTCGCTTGATTCACTATCAAACAAAAATTAATGCATGAGTCTAATTAGGGTAGTTTTGTAAAGTATGAGGTACATTCCTCCAATCGCAAAATGCCTTGGTTCATGAGATTTGAGATTTGAGCCCTATAAACCGGAAGGGAGGGAGTAGTGCACACGGTGTAGTCTAGTCACTTGTTGAAATCTCTAGAAAGGCAAATACTCCTTTCCGGTTTATAGGGCTATACTACTCCCTCCGTCTAGGTGTGTAAGTCATCTTACAAAAACCAAATAGTCCCAAAACACTTAGGCGCGGTGCATTAACTTCTACCTTGTTTCTTGTTTCTTGAAATATCAACCAATAAGAGATGAGAGGTGTGCATGCTTTTAATGACTTGCAATGGCTAGTTCATTGCATGCAATGCTATTAATTAGAAAATAAACATTGGTGACCCCAGGAGGAAAGGTGCTAAGCGCGTGGACCTATGCAGAATGAGTATCAACCAATGGATAACGGAGTTTAATTGTTAAACAATAGCAATTTTGTCTCATGTAAGAGCCTGGCTAGTACTCCAAGGAACCGCACCACGCGAGCGTTCGCAACTGCCACGTTCGGGTTGCGCTTGGCTCTTCACCTCTTCGAGAAGACGAACAATGATGTTACTCCTACTTCTACAGTATTGAATCCACTGCTACATGTCCGTCCACCTCGTGCGGGAGGGATAGCGTTTAGCGAAAGCTTCTACTTACTGCTCCTGCCTTTGAGTCTATGACAGGTGGGCCCAACAGGTTGTTGGCCCTCCTGTCATGCAGCCAAAGGCAGGTGCAGTTAAGGCACCAGAGCTTAGTCCGCGAGGGAGAGGGCATTTAATCAAATTTCTCGATCTTGTATGAGTTGACGTGACACATCAAAGCACAGCACTCGATATAAGTCTTTTTACACATTTAAAATGGGCTACTTCGTATGTAGGAGTAGACATATTCTGCTTCGTATGTAGTCCCTTGTTGCAATCTCTAAAAAGATTTATATTTGGAAACAGAGGGAGTACAACACATGCATGCATGCCGTGACTTTCCTTTTGATACTTGCATGTGTTCATTTGATGCACCTTGCCAAATTTTGACTATAAATTTAACTAACCAAATTTTCATGCATGTCACAAAAAATTACGGGGCTGTTTGGATTGTGACAATGTTTGTCTTATGTTGCCACATTATTTTTCCCACACTTGCCATACTTGCCTAACCTGAGTTGCTCAAATTGTTAGACACACTTTGGCTTGCCTAAGGGAATCTTGCCACAATTTTTGTGTCTATGACATGTGGGGTTCACTGCTAATAAAAAAATTATTGTCTTAGGTGTGGCTTATAAAAAGACTTATATTTAGGAACGGAGGGAGTAGAAAATATAAATAATAATGCATGTTGGGGCAACCCACGTTTCCGCTAATTTTAGCCGTGGGCTTGTTCACAATTTTTACGAGGGTTGGTTGTTCATTTAATGGAGGGACTTGTAGTACCAGACTTGAACGATACAAAGTGCGACCTGGCACACCGTAACACCACTTGGAACAAGCGGGTGGCTATCTCAAAAAACAATCAACAACTAAAAAAACCGCGACCTGGCATGTAGTAGTACACAATTTTAAAAGATTGTTTTGATGTAGTGAAAAAGGAAAACTACCCCACTACGTATATATAGGTCGGAGCCTCCGCGCTTGCTTGCTAGGGTTGCTCTATTCACACACTCTCATCCTCTCCAGATCTAAACAAGATAGGGGTAGTAACACTGTCTTTCTCCCTTCAAAAAACACTGGCTTTCTATCCTCACCGCTAGTTACAGATCCGGACGTATCCCCCTCCGCCGGTGAAGAGGAGGAGGGGCAGCGTTTAGGCCGTCGTCGACAGCGAGGGAGGAGACCCACTGCCGGCCGCACCGTTATCTCTGACCGAGCGCCGGCGCGGGAGGTCCTCCGATCCCTTCGTCATTGCATGTGGGCGGATCCGACCTCCCGCCGCCCACCTATCCACATCCCGACGACCTTCAGGTATATCTTCGTTCGAAACCGCCTTGGCTCTACTTCCCCAGCTCACTACGTCGCTGCATGTGCATCATTTTCTATCTCTTAGCCCCTCTCGATCGGATGGTCCAACGTCACATATTTTCTTCTTCTATTGTTAGAGGTAAAGCTACTTCATGGAGTCGAATCTTGTACTCCCTCTGTCCGAAAATACTTGTCATTGAAATGGATGTATCTAGATGTATTTTAGTTCTAGACACATCCATTTTGATGACAAGTAATTCCGGAAGGAGGGAGTACTTGGTTCAAACAAGAAATAAAGTGGGGGTGGGGGAATTTAGTATGTACTCCCTCCGTTCAGAATTACTTGTCTCGGAAATGGATGTATCTAGAACTAAAATACATCTAGATACATCCATTTCTGCGACAAGTAATTCCGAACGGAGGGAGTAAATCGGACTTGGTACAAACAGGAAGGAAAGGGAGTGAAAGTAGTACAGACTGGTCATCCAACCGATCTCTTGGTCGAAAAGGGAAATATAGGGGTAACGCTGTACACGGTGGTATGACCAGGACTAGATTTGCTATCCACACATAGGAGTAGGTGGCTAGAGTGAACAAAAATGGGACCAACCTAGATATTTTTCTTGGATGTTTGTTTCTCGGGGCAACAAACTATGAATCACCACTTTATGCCCCTGTTTACGTACATGGTGCTGGACTGCTGGTGCACCCACTGTCCCATGCCCTTATACCCAATATTTAGGCTCCGTTCGGAATAAAGGGGCAGAAAACATAGGTCTTGATGAAAATAGAGGAATAGGAAAAGAATGTAGGTATAAAACTATGGAACAGAGAACCGGAGGAAACTCTCAAGAGAATGTGTTCGGATGGACTACGAAATGGACATATTTGTTTTTTTAGAGTAGCATGCTTGGCAGTATGAGATGCTATTTGTTTATTCAGCTGCACAGTGACTACTCTTGTCCTCACCTCACGTACCACACATAGGTTGGTTTTTTTATTCCGGCAACACAGCACAGCAACCTGTCTAACGCATGGCAGCGAGCGCCTGCCTCGGGCTTCCGCCCAAAAAATGAGCAGCGCGTGGATGTTTCTAATCCTATGGAATCAGTACTACCAGACCATATTTCCTATGAACCACTATTCACCTTTCCCGTGTTCCGAACGGTTGGAAGGGAAAGAATATCGTAGGAATTGTGTTCCTACGAAAATCCTGCACCAAACCTGTGAACCGAACGCAGCCTTAGTTGTTCTTAATCTAATGTCCCTGGTAAAAATGAAGCCATGCCACTGTTATAAGCCATGACAAGTTTAGCCAAATGTTTTTGCCTGTAATTTTTTGAGACTCTGACTGTTTCCTCTGTGCCTTTTTGTGCAAACAGGGATATCCAATTCACCTGGTTGCTGTTGTGACCTTTTGGTGCACTGCACAAAACTCTTCTTAAAAGAAATGACTTTTGTGCTGTTTAACTGGAATGTCAGAATGGAACAGTTGGTTCATTTTGGTGGAACTGCACAAAGGGAGATCTGTGTTCCAATCCTCATCATCCATATTGGCGCCATAACCTTCCTTTAGGTAAGAGTGATATTTAATGGATGTGTTCATCTCTATTTTCCGACTGCCATGAGAAAATAATGCTTTTTTTTACTAGTACACTTGTACTCCCTCACTGGCAAAATCAATTCTGAATTAGAAGGCCAATCATGTACTTGGTTTCACCAACTGGTGAGGAGAAAGAGAAACAGAGCATGAAGAGGAAGAAGAAGAATAATAAACAGTGCCAAGGCGATCTTGCTGAAGCCAGAGGCCTCAGTCGAGGCCATTCAAGGGCTCCGGCAACGACTACCTTACATGTGAGACGATCCTCCAGGGAGCCCTTCCACTTCTGTTGTCTCACTTAATTAATTAGGAGTACTTAAGTACCACTAATTTATTACTGCCTAATTTTCCTGTTGGAGTTAAACAAATCTTTAGTAGGACCCTATGCTGAATCATGTACGTGTGTATATTTGTCTATGGAGGTGAATCATGTGGTGGAGCAGGGAGGGAATATTATTAGTGTCATGACATAATAGTGCTATTGTTTTGCATGTCAATTTATTGCCATTGGTTCAATGAGGCAATGTTTTGCGTATTGTCCATCATGAATTTGATGCTACTGTTTGAGTAATATGCTAATGTCTTCCTATCCTTTCTCACTAAGCTAATGAAGGTTTCACCTTGTTCCTACTTGTGCAAACAGGGATCATGTTGTGCCAATCATACATTTTAGTGGAACTACACAAGACAATACAATGAACTGTATCCCAGCCTGTGCTTTAACTCTGCTGGAAGTTCTTGATAATCTTTTGATATAAGCTCAGCACTGGTAAACAAGAGTGATTTCAACCATACATTTGAAGTGCACAAAAATATATACTATTGTGTGATTCCAGTGAGTGCTTTATCATCTCTTATGGGACTACATGAATAAGCTTTTTTTCTCAGGTTGGTACGGGCCTAAGGCCTTCATCCATATTAGTTTGCTGTCATCTCTATTTGTACCATGCTACTGTCATGAGAAACTCCTTCATCTTTGCACGTTAAAGTTTTGCAACCTATGATAAATGGCAATGCTTTGAGTGTTGAGTTGAGCTAATTGGCACTGATTAAATAAACTAATACCTCTCTTTAAGCAAGACTACTATGTTGCTAACTTTACCCATTAAGATAATGAGGGTGCTTCTATTTGTTAGTGTATGTTTCATCAACTAGTCCCACTATTACAGTAATCTCACTCTCCCAATATATGTGCCAACAGGGATGCTCGATTTTGGTGGAACTGCACAAAAACTTTGGGTGCTTCATTGCCTCGACAGCTTCCGTCCTTTCCTGTCAGTCGCTAATCTCCGCTTGCTTTCTTCCTTTGCTATCAGTCACTTGGCTTATCTCGGCTTCCAGTCAAAGGAAATAGTAATTGATATGCTACCTCACACAGATTGGTACTGGTCTTTATCCTGATTATTGTGCCTGTCATATGTATTGGTAATTTGGTATTGTGCTACTGTTTGCCGATTTCATAAAGGAGTAATTTGGAGCCTGAACTCGCGGGCAAATCATTACATCGGGTGATTTCAGTAGAACTGCACAAAATGATCAGATGGACACGTACTTATGCTGCTGCTATGTACTCCAAAGTTCACTCAGACAAGCATCAATGTTGACAAGAAGTGCCTATATTCATTCGAGTATCAACTGGCGTCAACCAATTGTCAAACTCCAAGTATTAGGAGAGTGAACGCCAAAAATATTGCTTGGTGCATAGCCCAGAAAAACGCAGTCCAGTCTTTGGTCCCAACTTGTGCCTTTTGGTTATCGGCACATATGGTAGCGAACTATATGGCATGGAGTCTAAAGATTCCAGACAAGTTGGTTGACGCGTATATTCATCTGGCACTTAATCAATCTGCACGCCAAGGATGCTCCATTTCAGTTGAACTGCACAAAAAATTTGGGTGGTTCATTTTCTCAACCGCCTCCTTTCTCGTCTGCAATGTAGAATTTTGGCGAGATACAGGACCAAGATGAGCCAGTAAACTAGTTGGATGAAAGTAGTGGCCAAGTTGCTCAAACCTCCCTTGGCACGAGGCCATTATTTGAGGATAAACCTACAAGCAAAGTTCAGATTGTGTGTGCTGCCTCTTATGTACTCGAAAGTTTACTCGTACAAGAACTAATTTTAGCAAGAAGTACCTCCGATTGAACACCATTTACCAGTCTGTACCCTAGGTAATTAAAGTTCATCCATGGATCATATTGGCTGTGATCTCAATCATTTGGATGCATAAACATACTGAACATGTGTATATCTGAATCTTTTTGTGAATTATGTATGAATATTGTCGTGTGATCTATCAATCATTTGGATGCATAGATATGCTGAGCTTGTGTATATATGAATATTTTGAGTTGTTGATAGTGAATGTTGGCTATGGATATGAACGTGTCCCGTGAACCTGAGTTTGATATAAATGTTTGCCTTTTCTTTTGTATTTGTGTGTGAACTTGTTAGTATGCCTACTGTGGGGTATAAAACGCAGGTCTCTTATAAAAGTAATGCTGTGTCCAATTTATGTTTTCCCTTCTAACCACATTATATATATTTATATTATTACTATTATCGTATATTTATAGAGACTTATATATACATTATAAAAACATCCCACATGTTATTAACTTATAAAAGTAAATGTTTAACGGAAGTTGGCAAGGACAATCCTGGTGATTGCGTACAAAAGCTTGCGAAGATTTTAAGGACCAATCTAATAATAACGCGCTCATTTTTATTTTGAGCAATAACTCGCTAATTTCTTAATTATATATATATAATGTGCCTCTCCGGTTTATTCTTTGATATTAATTGCTCCTTCTAACATAACATTATATATATAACGAGCCCAACTAATACGTGTATTTCAAGGAAGTGCAAATGGGCTGGGTTTTCTTAGAAAATATAAATGGGCCTAATTGACGCGAAATTATGTGTTCACCCAGCCCAGCAAATGGACTGTACATTCTAGAAAACATGGGTTAAATATATGCCACATTTTTGCAGGCTGACATGTGGGCCAATAGGTCGAAGCCTACGCAGGGCGTTGTCAACTTGGTCAACAAATGATTGTGTCATCCACAGCCATTGGATTTATATACAACGGCCGACATGCACCTTCAATCTCTCATCTTCTTCCTCCAGCGTCGCCGGGACTGCCTGGTCCGGCCTCCGGCGGCTAGCGGCTCTGCTTAGCACGCATCGCTGCGAAGCGCTACCCCGCCGCCAGCCAGGCTATCCCTCCACCCCTCGACACCTCCTGTTATTCTCCACAGACTACAGCCCCACGCGGCAACAGAACCAGTTATAACCCTTCTCCTCCTCTGAACCTGCGATTCCATTGCCTAGTTTTCCCATCTTTGAGTCATTCCCGTCCGGGGCCTCGCCGTCGTCCACCGCCTCGCTGCGTTCGGTGCGGCGTGGTCAACAAACGAGAGTCATCGGAAGAGGACTGTACGTGGAGAGCCTGACGGCTGGGACCCACGAGGTCCATGGTCGCACGCAAGGAAAGTTCCTCCTTATTAAGCTAAAAAAATGTTTCCTCCACCTGACAGCTGGGACCCACCGGCTGTATCTTCGCACGGAAGGAAGTGCCTCCTTGTTTTATGAAAAAAATTATTCATCCCGTTGACAGCTGGGACCCGTCAGATTTGGTGACTGACTTGTGGGCCTACTAAGCGGACGTGTACGCACGGCTTTGTCAACTTAATCAACAAATGATTCTAGCAGCTGGACCGTTGGATGTTAATCCAACAGCCGTGCTCCTTCTTCAACCTCTATTCTTGCTCCTGTCTCCCGTGGGCGGCACCGCGGCTGTGCTGCCGCGCACCCGAACCAGTGAAGTTTCCCACTCCTCTCCATCTGCGACTCCACTGCCCCGTCTTCCCCATCTCCGGGTCATTCCAGTCTGGGTGCGCTCGGCGCGGTGTGGTCAACGTTGTCAACGATCGAGAGTCATCGGAAGATGACTGTACGTGAGAGGCTGACAGTGGGGACGCACCACGCCCATGGACACATGCATGCAACGGAACGCGACGAGGTCAACGTGGTAAAGAAACGACTTCCATCGGAAGTATACTGTACGTGGAGAGTCTCAGTTGGGTCCACGGCCGCAACAAGTAAGTGCCTCCTTATTACGCGGAAAATAATGATTCCTCCAACTGACCGCAGGGACCCAGTGGACGGGCCACCGTATTTTGCGGAAAAAAATGTTTGCCCCTGACTGCTGGGACCCACCTGATAGGCCACCGTATTTCGCGAAAAAACGTTCCCCCCGCTGTCAGCTCGGACCCACCGGAAGTGCCTCCTTATTACGCACAAAAAAATGAATAGTCCCCCGGCTAGCTAGGACCCACCTTGGTGGGAGGCTGACTTGTGGGCCTACTAAGTTGACGGGGACGAAGGGCTTTGTCAACTTAGTCAATATGAACGATTCTAGCTCCAGTGACCGTACGATGTCCATCCAACGGCCGTAGTGCTTCTTCAACCTCTGGTCTTCTTGCTCCAGCCGCCCAAAGCAGCGCCGGTCGTGCCGCATGCTCATGCCTCCCGTGGTCGGCTGTGCTGCCGCGGAGACCTCACCGCCCCCTACTATTCCCACCGCAAGCCAGGCCTTGCGGCGGCGGCAGCCTCACACCGCAGCCGAACCAGTGAACCCTCGTACTCCTCTCCGCGCGGGCTTCCACTGCCGCGTCTTCCCCGGCTCTGCGTCGTCCCCTTCCTAGGCCTCGCCGTCGTCCACCGCCGTGGTGCTCTCCGCGCGGCGTGGGCAACGTGGTCAAGGAACGACTTCCATCGGAAGAGTACTGTACGTGGAGAGGTTGACAGCTGGGTCCACGGCCACAGCCCAGTTTTTTTTGTGATTTGCCAAGTAAGTCGCTTTGTCAGGCCTGTTGGGCTGCAAATCTTTCAAGACGAGGAGAGCTTTCATTTGGCTGGCCAAGAAAATGGCCCATCAGTAATGAGAAATGGGCTGTCCATTTTTTAAACACATCAAACCGGCAATTAGTTTCAAATATCTTTTTTTTCATTTCGAGATTTTAAATTACATTAATTTTTATGCGTGGAGAATTTGTTGGATTTTATATTGATATACATTTATTTTTAAAATCAGTTTGAATTTGAGTCGAAATTTCGGGATTAAAAACAGTTCGGACCGCACCGAAATATGCAAAATTTCGTATAATTTTTTAACCGTGGCCACAATATGGGTTGTAATGCTAACAAAAAGAATAGGGACAGTTGCATTTTTACCCCTAGTTGGTTCCTACCCATGGGTTTTGCCCTTACTTTTCAAGCTTGCTCAGTTTTTCCCTTACTTTTTCCGTCATGGTCCCTCGAATGCCCTTTGACCGTTTGACCAAAACTTTGAAAATTCATAACTAATTCATATGAACTCAGAAAAATGCAAATAAGATATCAAAGTGTTCAGATAAACATTACCTTTATGTGCATATCATTTGCACTAAGGACAAAAGCAGCCTTTAAACTACCTGAGGTAATTAATGATATTATCATTTAAAAAAATAAAAAGGTATAAACAATATTTTTTTCATAAATAAAAATTACATGCAAATGTAGGTGATGTTTTCTGAACATCCAGATATCTTATTTGCATTTTTCTGAGTTCGTATCATCTTGTTCAGAATGTTCTAACGACTTTGACCATTATTTGGAAACTTCATAACAAGTTGATACGAACTCAGAAAAATGCAAATAAGATATCAGGATGTTCAGAAAACATCACCTACATTTGCATGTAATTTTTATTCATGAAAAAATATTGTTTATACCTTTTTATTTTTAATAATGTTAATAACGGTAATTACCTCAGGTAGTTTAAAGGGTGCTTTTGTCCTGAATGCAAATGATGTGCACATAAAGGTAATGTTTATCTGAACATTTTGATATCTTATTTGCATTTTTCTAAGTTCATATGAATTAGTTATGAGTTTTCAAAGTTTTGGTCAAACGGTCAAATGGGATTCGAGGGACCTCGACGGAAAAATTAAGGACAAAACTGAGCAAGCTCGAAAAGTAAGGGCAAAACCCGTGGGTAGGAACCAACTAGGGATAAAAATGCAATTGTCCCAAAAGAATATGGGCTCCAAAAAAACCTTAATAATTAGCAAATGGGCTGTAAATTATTAGAAATAATGGCAGATGGGCTGTATGCTATTTTCCACAGATTTGAGGCTTTCCTAAAAAAAGGTTGACGCACAAGCAATGACTGTTGGATGGCCATCCAACGGCCGTCGTGCTTCTTCAATCTCTGCTCTTCCTGCTCCAGCCGCTCAAACAAGCGCCGGCGGGACTGCCTGCTCCCTCCTCCCCGCGGCCGGCTCTGCTGCCGCGCAGGCCTCACCGCCCCACCGTACTCCCATCGCTGGCCTAGCCATCCCTCTACTCACCCACACCTACTGTTATTCTCCGGCGACGGCAGACGAACCAGTAAACCCTCGTACAGTCGTACTCCCCTCCACGTGGGAAACAACTGCCGAGTCTTCCCTGCCTCCGTGTCGTTCCCTTCCTAGGCCTCGCCGTCGTCCACCGCCCTGGCGCTCTCGGCGCGGCCTGGTCAACATGGTCAACGACCGACATGCATCTGAAGTGACTGTACGTGGAGAGGCCGACAGCTGGGTCCACGGCCGCACGCAAGGAAATGCCTCATTATTACGCGCAAAATAATGATTCCTCCACCTGACATCAGGGACCCACCGAAAGGGCCTCTGTATTTCGCGAAAAAAACGTTACCGCTGCTGACAGCTCGGACCCACCAGCTATATCTTCGCACGCAAGGAAGTGCCTCCTTATTACGCACAAAAAAATGAATACACCCCTGCTAGCTAGGACCCACCATGGTGGGAGGCTGACTTGTGGGCCTACGAAGTTGACTGGGACGGGGGCCTTTGTCAACTTTAGTCAATATGAACGATTCTAGGTCCAGTGACCCTACGATGTCCATCCAACGGCCGTAGTGCTTCTTCAACCTCTGGTCTTCTTGCTCCAGCCGCCCAAAGCAGCGCCGGTCGTGCCGCATACTCCTGCCTGCTGTGGCCGGCTGTACTGCCGCGGAGGCCTCACCGGCCCCTACTATTCCCAACGCTGGCCAGGCCATGCGGCGATGGCAGCCTCACATCGCAGCCGAACAAGTGAACCCTCGTACTCCTCTCCGCGCGGGCTTCCACTGCCGCGTCTTCCCCGGCTCCGCGTCGTCCCCTTCCTAGGCCTCGCCGTCGTCCACCGCCGTGGTGCTCTCCGCGCGGCGTGGTCAACGTGGTCAAGGAACGACTTCCATCGGAAGAGTACTGTACGTGGAGAGGCTGACAGCTGGGTCCACGGCCACAGCCCAGTTTTTTTGTGATTTGCCAAGTAAGTTGCTTTGTCAGACCTGCTGGGCTGCAAATCTTTCAACACGAGGAGAGCTTTCATTCGGCTGGCCGAGAAAATGGCCCATCAGTTATGAGAAATGGGTTGTACATTTCTAAAACACATCAAACCGGCAATTAGTTTCAAATATCTTTTTTTTTCATTTCGAGATTTTAAATTACATTAATTTTTATGCGTGGAGAATTTGTTGGATTTTATATTGATATACATTTATTTTTAAAATCAGTTTGAATGTGAGTCGAAATTTCGGGATTAAAAACAGTTCGGACCGCACCGAAATATGCAAAATTTCGTATAATTTTTTAACCGTGGCCACAATATGGGCTGTAATGCTAACAAAAAGAATATGGGCTCCAAAAAAAACCTTAATAATTAGCAAATGGTAAATGATTAGAAATAATGGCAGATGGGCTGTATGCTGTTTTCCACAGATTTGAGGCTTTCCTAAAAAAAGGTTGACGCACAAGCAGTGACTGTTGGATGGCCATCCAACAGCCGTCGTGCTTCTTCAATCTCTGCTCTTCCTCCTCCAGCCGCTCAAACAAGCGCCGCGGGACTGCCTCCTCCCTCCTCCCCGCGACCGGCTCTGCTGCCGCGCAAGCCTCACCGCCCCACCATACTCCCATCGCGGGCCTAGCCATCCCTCTACTCACCCACACCTACTGTTATTCTCTGGCGATGGCAGACGAACCAGTAAACCCTCGTACAGTAGTACTCCCCTCCGCGTGGGAAACAACTGCCGAGTCTTCCCTGCCTCCGTGTCGTTCCCTTCCTAGGCCTCGCCGTCGTCCACCGCCTTGGTGCTCTCGGCGTGGCCTGGTCAACGTGGTCAACGACCGACATGCATCTGAAGTGGACTGTATGTGGAGAGGCCGGCAGCTGGGTCCACGGCCGCATGCAAGGAAATGCCTCCTTATTACGCGCAAAATAATGATTCCTCCACCTGACATCATGGACCCCACCGAAAGGGCCTCTGTATTTCGCGAAAAAAATGTTACCGCCGCTGACAGCTCGGACCCACCAGCTATATCTTCGCACGCAAGGAAGTGCCTCCTTATTACGCACAAAAAAATGAATACTCCCCCTGCTAGCTAGGACCCACCATGTGGGAGGCTGACTTGTGGGCCTACTAAGTTGACTGGGACGAGGGCCTTTGTCAACTTTAGTCAATATGAACGATTCTAGCTCCAGTGACCGTACGATGTCCATCCAACGGCCGTAGTGCTTCTTCAACCTCTGGTCTTCTTGCTCCAGCCGCTCAAAGCAGCGCCGGTCGTGCCGCATGCTCCTGCCTCCCGTGGACGGTTGTACTACCGCGGAGGCCTCACCACCCCCTACTATTCCCACCGCTGGCCAGGCCCTGCGGCGACGGCAGCCTCACACCGCAGCCGAAACAGTGAACCCTCGTACTCCTCTCCGGGCGGGCTTCCACTGCCGCGTCTTCCCCGGCGCCGCGTTGTCCCTTTCCTAGGCCTCGCCGTCGTCCACCGCCCTAGTGCTCTCGGCGCGGCGTGGTCAACGTGGTCAAGGAACGACTTCCATCGGACGTGAACTGTACGTGGAGAGGCTGACAGCTGGGTCCACGGCCACAGCAAGGAAGTGCCTCCTTATTACGTGGAAAATAATGATTCCTCCACCTGACAGCTGGGACCCACCGGACGGGCCACTGTATTTTGCAAAAAAACGTTTCCCCCTAACTGTTGGGACCCACCAGCTACATCTTCGCACGCAAGGAAGTGCGTCCGGGCAAAAACAACGATTCGCCCCCTGACTGATGGGACCCACCAGCTACATCTTCGCAGGCAAGGAAGTGCCTGACAGTCGGGACCCACCTGGTCGAAGCGTATGTAGCATTGTCATTCTGGTCGCGAACGTGTACATACATACTGGTCGATGTAGAGGTGCGCACGTGTCGTAGTAGAGGCGCGCACGTAGCATGTACACGTACGTACAACGGCCAGTGTGCAAGAATGAAAATACGGCCACGTACGTACATACGGGCAGGGTCTCGAACGCCTACTCGCGCATACGTACGGCTAGGGCTCATGTACATGGCTGGGTTGGAACGGAGAAACAGCGTCGTCGTCGTGTTCATGGGGAGCCAACCGGCTGGGTCGGAATGGAATGCGTCATCGTGTTCATCAGGAGGGCTTGGAGGGAACAACCGTTGGAAACGAGGCCTGGCGTACCGCAGAACGGAGGAAACGGCCTTGTGTTCGACCGGCCACATTTGAAACGGGATCCTGTTCATCGGGAGGGGTCTGGCGTACCGCAAAACGGAGGAAACGGACCTCCTACGGTCGAAACGGGGGTCCTGTTGATCGAGAGGGGTGTGGCGTACCGCAAAACGGAGGAAACGGACTTGTGTTGGAGTGCTACCGTCGAAACGGGGGTCCTATTCATCGGGAGGGGTGTGGCGTACAGCAAAACGGGACTCCACGGGACACTGTTCATCTCCACCGTCGACCCCCTCCCACCTCCACGGGCTACTGTTCATCCACCGTCGACCTCCTCCAGCCTCCACCTGCGACTGTTCATCCACGGGCTCCTGTTCATCCAGCCTCCACCACGTGCTACTCCACCGGCTACTGTTCAACCAGCCCTCTCCACGGGCTCCTGTTCAACCACCCCTCCACGGGCTACTGTTCATCCAGCCCTCCACCGTCTACTGTTCATTCTGCCCTCCACGGGGTGGTCCTGTTCATCCTGCCCTCCACGGGGTCCTGTTCATCCAGCCCCAACCGGCTCGATCGATCGGGGTCCTGTTCATCCAGAGGCAACACCACGGGGTCCTGTTCATCCACCCTCACCGGGAACTGTTCATCCAAACCCCCCAGCAACGCTCACTGTTCATCCAGAGGCAGCATCGATCGGCTTCAGTTAGCAGCAGTAGCGAAGGAATCGCTCGATCGGGTTCAGTTAACAGCCGTCGATGGATCACTCGGGTTCAGTAACGCGTAGCCTGCAGTGCAATCACTCGGGTTCAGTTAGAGCCCAACGCCTCGCTTAGGTTCAGTTAGAGCCAACGCCTCGCACATACGCGCATACGTGTACGAGAGAAACGCGCATCGCTCGGCCCCCGACCTCCCACCGTAACCGGGAACTCCCCGAAATTTTCCTCGCCCTAGCTTCGACCACGGTTTTTTCCGTCATGGACGGCCCAAAGAATGTCATGCGTCTCCGGCCCGCCCAGGACGAAAAGCCCATTTTCTGTCATGATTTTTTGTCATAGAAGTAGGAGCCCACCACATCTATGATGATACCGGGTTTTGTCACAATTATCGTCATAGAAGTGTCATATGTATGACAGGAAAAAAATTCGTTCGGCCCAAAATGTCACGGATGTGTCTTTTTTTGTAGTGGTAAGAGACATCATAGATCACACCATATCTAATAAAGTACAATTACGACGTTCGGACACACCATTACGCTGTGGTGTTCCAGGTGGCGTGAGTTGTGAAACTATTCCACATTGTGACCAAACTCATAACTCAGATATTCACCTCCACGATCAGATCATAGAAACTTTATTTTCTTGTTAAGATGATTTTCTACTTCACTATGAAATTCTTTGAACTTTTCAAATGTTTCAGACTTATGTTTCATCAAGTAGATATACCCATATCTGCTCAAATCATCTGTGAAGGTCAGAAAATAACGATGCCCGCCGCGAGCCTCAACACTCATCGGACCGCATACATTAGTATGTATTATTTCCAATAAGTCAGTTGCTCGCTCCATTGTTCCAGAGAATGGAGTCTTAGTCATCTTGCGCATGAGGCATGGTTTGCAAGCATCAAGTGATTCATAATCAAGTGATTCCTAAAGCCCATCAGCATGGACTTTCTTCATGCCCTTTACACCAATATGACCTAAACGGCAGTGCCACAAATAAGTTGCACTATCATTATTAACTTTGCATCTTTTGGCTTCAATATTATGAATATGTGTATCCCTACATTTGAGATTCAACAAAAATAGACCACTCATCAAGGGTGGATGGCCATAAAAGATATTACTCATATAAATAGAACAACCATTATTCTCTGATTTAAATGAATAACCGTCTCACATCAAACAAGATCTAGATATAATGTTCATGCTTAACGCTGGCACCAAATAACAATTATTCAGGTCTAAAACTAATCCCGACGGTAGATGTAGAGGTAGCGTGCCGATGGAGATCACATCGACTTTGGAACCATTTCCCACGCGCATCGTCACCTCGTCCTTAGCCAATCTTCGTTTAACCCGTAGCCCCTATTTCGAGTTGCAAATATGAGCAACAAAACCAGTATCAAATACCCAGGCGCCACTGCGAGCATTAGTGAGGTACACATCAATAATATGTATATCAAATATACCTTTCACTTTGCCATCTTTCTTGTCCCCCAAATACTTGGGGCAATTCCGCTTCCAGTGACCAGTCCCTTTGTAGTAGAAGCACTCAGTCTCAGGCTTAGGTCCAGACTTGTATTTCTTCACTTGATCAGCAACTTGTTTGCCGTTCTTCTTGAAGTTCCGCTTCTACCCTTTGCCCTTTTTCTTGAAACTAGTGGTCTTGATAACCATCAACACTTGATGCTCCTTGATTTCTACCTCTGCAGCCTATAGCATTGTGAAGAGCTCGGGAATTGTCTTTTCCATCCCTTGCATATTATAGTTCATCATGAAGCCTTTATAGCTTGGTGGCAGTGATTGAAGAACGCTGTCAATGACAATATCATCAGGAAGATTAACTCCCAGCTGAGTCAAGTGGTTGTGGTAGCCAGACATTCTGAGTATGTGTTCACTGACAGAACTATTCTCCTCCATTTTGCAGCTATAGAACTTGTTGGAGACTTCATATCTCTCAACTCAGGCATTTGCTTGAAATATTAACTTCAACTCTAGGAACATCTCATATGCTCCATGACGTTCAAAACGTCTTTGAAGTCCCGATTCTAAGCTGTAAAGCATGGCACACTAAACTATCGAGTAGTCATCAGCTTTGCTCTGCTAGACGTTCATAACATCTGGAGTTGCTTTTGCAGCGGGTCTTGCACCTAGCGGTGCTTCCAGGACGTAATTCTTCTGTGCAGCAATGAGGATAATCCTCAAGTTACGGACCCAGTCCGTGTAGTTTCTACCATCATCTTTGAACTTAGCTTTCTCTAGGAACGCATTAAAATTCAAGGGAACGGTAGCACGGGCCATTGATCTACAACAACATAGACATGCAAAAACTATCAGGTACTAAGTTCATGATAAATTAAAGTTCAATTAATCATATTAGTTAAGATCTCCCACTTAGATAGACATCCCTCTAGTCATCTAAATGATCACGTGATCCATATCAACTAAACCATGTCCGATTATCACGTGAGATGGAGTAGTTTTCAATGGTGAACATCACTATGTTGATCATATCTACTATATGATTCACGTTCGACCTTTCGGTCTCAGTGTTCCGAGGCCATATCCACATATGCTAGGCTCGTCGAGTTTAACTCGAGTATTCTGCACGTGCAAAACTGGCTTGCACCCGTTGTATGTGAACATAGAGCTTATCACACCCGATCATCACGTGGTGTCTCGGCACGACGAACTGTAGCAATGGTGCATACTCGGGGAGAACACTTATACCTTGAAATTTAGTGAGAGATCATCTTATAATGCTACCGCCGTACTAAGAAAAATAAGATGCATAAAAGATAAACATCACATGCAATCAAAATATGTGACATGATATGGCCATCATCATCTTGTGCCTTTGATCTCCATCTCCAAAGCACCGTCATGATCTCCACCGTCACCGGCTTGACACCATGATCTCCATCGTAGCATCGTTGTCGTCTCGCCAACTTCACTTCTACGACTATCACTACCGCTTAGTGATAAAGTAAAGCAATTCCATGGCGATTGTAGTTCATACAATAAAGCGACAACCATAAGGCTCCTGCCAGTTGCCGATAACTTTTACAAAACAAGATCATCTCATACAACAATTTATATCTCATCATGTCTTGACCATATCACATCACAACATGCCCTACAAAAACAAGTTAGATGTCCTCTACTTTGTTGTTGCAAGTTTTACGTGGCTGCTACGGGCTTCTAGCAAGAACCATTCTTACCTACGCATCAAAACCACAAATATTTTTCGTCAAGTGTGTTGTTTTAACCTTCAACAAGGACCAGTCTTAATCCAACTCGATTCAACTAAAGTTGGAGAAACAGACACCCGCCAGCCACCTGTGTGCGAAGCATGTCGGTAGAACCAGTCACATGAACGCGGTCATGTAATGTCGGTCCGGACCGCTTCATCCAACAATACTGCCGAATTAAAGTAATACGTTGGTGGTAAGCAGTATGACTATTATCGCCCACAACTCTTTGTGTTCTACTCGTGCATATAATATCTACGCATAGACCTGGCTCGGATGCCACTATTGGGGAACGTAGTAATTCAAAAAAAACCTACGATCACGCAAGATCTATCTGGGAGAAGCATAGCGACGAGACGGGAGAGTGTGTCCATGTACTCTCGTAGACCGAAAGCGGAAGCGTTTAGTAACGCGGTTGATGTAGTCGAACGTCTTCATGATCCAACCGATCCAAGTACCGAACGTACGGCACCTTCGTGTTCAGCACACATTCAGCACGATGACGTCCCTCGAGCTCTTGATCTAGTAGAGGGGTGAGGGAGAGTTCCGTCAGCACGATGGTGTGGCGACGGTGATGATGAAGTTACCGGCGCAGTGCTTCGCCTAAGCACTACGACGATATGACCGAGGTGTTAAACTGTGGAGGGGGGCACCGCACTCGGCTAAGAGGTTGACTATTGTGCTTTGGGGTGGCCCCCTGCCCACGTATATAATGGGGGGAGGAGGCCAGCCAAGGGGGGGGCGCCAAGGGAGGGAGTCCTACTAGGACTCAGAACCTAGTAGGATTCGCCCCCTTTCCTTCCAACAGAGAGGGGGAAAGGGGAAAGGAGGGAGAGGGAGAAGGAAAGAGGGGGCCGCGCACCCTCCCCTTGTCGTATTTGGATTGGGGCTAGGGGGCGCGCCCTTCCTCCTGTGGCCTGCCTCCTCTCCTCCACTATGGCCCATTAGGCCCAATAACTTTCCCGGGGGGTTCCGATAACCTCCCGGTACTCCGATAAATCCCCGAACCTTATCGGAACCATTCCGATGTCCGTATGTAACCTTCCAATATATCAATCTTTACCTCTCGACCATTTCGAGACTCCTCGGCATGTCCGTGATCTCATCCGGGACTCCGAACAAACACCGCTCATCGAATCACATAACTCATAATACAAATCGTCATCGAACGTTAAGCGTGCGGACCCTACGGGTTCGAGAACTATGTAGACATGACCAAGACACATCTTTGGTCAATAACCAATAGCGGAACCTGGATGCTCATATTGACTCCTACATATTCTACGAAGATCTTTATCGGTCAAACCGCATAACAACATACGTCATTCCCTTTTTCATCGGTATGTTACTTGCCCGAGATTCGATCGTCGATATCTTCATACCTAGTTCAATCTCGTTACCGGCAAGTTTCTTTACTCGTTCCATAATGCAACATTCCGCAAATAACTCATTAGTCACATTGCTTGCAAGGCTTATAGTGATGAGCATTACCGAGAGGGCCCAGAGATACCTCTCCGATACACGGAGTGACAAATCTTAATCTCGATCTATGCCAACTCAACAAACACGTTCGGAGACACTTGTAGAGCATCTTTATAATCACCCAGTTATATTGTGATGTTTGATAGCACACAAAGTGTTCATCCGGTATTCGGGAGTTGCATAATCTCATAGTAAGAGGAATATGTATAAGTCATGAAGAAAGCAATAGCACTAAAACTAAACGATCATTATGCTAAGCTAATGGATGGGTCTTGTCCAGCACATCATTCTCTAATGATGTGATCCCGTTCATCGAATGACAACACATGTCTATGGTCAGGAAACTTAACCATCTTTGATGAACGAGCTAGTCAAGTAGAGGCATACTAGGGACACTCTGTTTGTCTATGTATTCACACATGTACTAAGTTTCCAGTTAATACAATTCTAGCATGAATAATAAACATTTATCATGATATAAGGAAATATAAATAACAACTTTATTATTGCCTCCAGGGCATATTTCCTGCACTTGCTGGTCCCGAAAGTGACCGGGAGGGCCACCTGCCCAATGGGGGTCGTGCTTTCGGAAGTAACGCCCGAGAAGGGCCTAGTCGGCATCACGCGGTCATACGGGATCTGCATCAGGTCGAAGGTCTTTAGAGATATGACATTAACCCAGCGGCACCGTCGATGAGGGTTTTCGTGACCTTGATGTTGTGAATGGTGGGGCATACCACGATTGGTACGATCCCATAGTCTTCGCATTCATGGGATGATCTGTGAGATGGAACGTGATACGTCTCCAACGTATCTATAATTTTTTATTGTTCCATGCTATTATATTATCATTCTTGGATGTTTTACAATCATTTTATAGTTATTTTATATCATTTTTTGGTACTAACTTATTGACATAGTGCCAAGTGCCAGTTGCTGTTTTCTGCTTGTTTTTTACATCGCAGGAAATCAATACCAAACGGAGTCCAATCGCAGCAAAACTTTTGGTGGATTTTTTTGGACCAGAAGACATCCAGTGGGCCAAAGAAGTACCGGAGAGGGAGCCCGAGGTGATCACAAGACACCAGGGCACGTCTGGAGGCCCAGGCGCGCCCTGGTGGTTTGTGTTCATCTCGGTGGCCTCCTGCACCGCCTCTTTGCTCTATAGATACCCCAATATTCCAGAAACCCTAGGGGAGTCGACGAAAATCAATTCCAGTCACCGCAAGTTCCAGAACCACCAAATCCAATCTAGACACCATCACGGAGGGGTTCATCATGTCCATTGGTGCCTCTCCGATGATGCATGAATAGTTCTTTGTAGACCTACGGGTCTGTAGTTAGTAGCTAGATGGCTTCCTCTCTCTCTTTTGATTCTCAATACAATGGTCTCTTGGAGATCCATATGATGTAACTCTTTTTGCGGTGTGTTTGTTGGGATCCGATGAACTTTGAGTTTATGATCAGATTTATCTTTTTATCCATGAAATTTATTTGAGTCTTCTTTGATCTCTTATATGCATGATTGCTTATAGCCTCGTATTTCTTCTCTGATATTTGGATTTTTTTTGGCCAACTTGATCTATTTATCTTGCAATGGGAAGAGGTGCTTTGTAGTGGGTTCGATCTTACGGTGCTTGATTGCAGTAACAGAAGGGGAACCGACACGTATGTATCATTGGTATTAAGGATAACAAGATGGGGTCTACTTCTACATAAATAGATCTTGTCTACATCATGTCATCGGTCTTATTGCATTACTCCGTTTCTCCATGAACTTAATACACTAGATGCATGCTGGATAGCGGTCGATGTGTGGAGTAATAGTAGTAGATGAAGGAAGGAGTCGATCTACTAATCTTGGACATGATGCCTATATAATGATCATTGCTTGGATATCATCATGATTATTTGAAGTTTTATCAATTGCCCAACAGTAATTCGTTTACCCACCGTTTGCTATTTTTCTCGAGAGAAGCCACTAGTGAAATCTACGGCCCCCGGGTCTCTTACTTATTATATTTGCCTTTGCGATCTATTTTCATTTGCTTTTATTTTCAGATCTATATTCCAAAAACCCAAAAATATCTTGCTGCAATTTATTCTTATTTATTTTATCTCGCGTTCCCGCGAGATCTATTTATCCAATCTATCATATTTTTATCACGTCTACTTGCCAACTTCTGGCGCCGTTGCCCGAATGGGATTGACAATCCTTTAACACATCGGGTTGCGAGTATTTGTTATTTGTGTGCAGGTGCCGTTCACATAGTGTTGCGTGGTTCTTCTACTGGTTCGATAACCTTGGTCTCATCACCGAGGGAAATACCTACCGTTGTTGTGATGCATCATCCCTTCCTCTTTGGGAAAATACCGACGTAGTTCTAGCAGACATCAAAAGGAATTTCTGGCGCCATTGCCGGGGAGACATCGTCAACATCTATCAGGTTCCTAATCACAAATCTCATCTCCTTACAATTTACATTATTTTCCATTTGCCTCTCGTTTTACGATAAACTCCCTCGATAGTGTATAAATGGTCCTTCAACTTCAAAATCAACAAACGTTAGTCTCTCAACTTCTCAAATCGGATACATCTTTTAGTCTCTCATACCGCTTCAGGTGGTTTTGTTTATGATGTGGCACGGGTTTTTTATAGGGGATGTGGCACGGTTTTGACCATGGTGTTCCAAGTTGACCGCCACCTCATCGTCGTTATGTTTTCTCATTCGATGGGCATTTCGTCGAATAGTTGATGTGGACACCTCATGGGCTCCTGCCGTCTACACTCGTTGGCCTCCTACTGCTGTCACCGCATTAAAGCAGGAGATTGGAGAGATATGGAGAGGTTGGAGGAGCTAGAGGGTGGTCGGTGGATACACGGCAGTCGTCGTAGCTTCAGCAGCAAAAGGTGGCCAAACACCGGCTCTGTCCCTCCTCCACGCCATGCCAGTGGCACGGGTAGGCCGTTGGGTGCCTCTGCACCGCTGGCGGAGCGCACATCCCGGCCAAGCTGCACGAGTGACGCTGGCGTTGACATGCTGCCCCTTGGCGAGCGCGAGCACCGTGATGGACGGCGTCTCAGGCGCGTGCTTGCTACCGCGGTCACCAGCTGGACGTAGTACTCACTAGCCAGTTCCGGGCTGCTCGCCGCGAACTTTGTTGGTGCGTGCGTGCTGATGCCTCGTAGTGTGTGATGGTGCCTACGTGTGTTCACAGCTAGTGAGACATGCGTGTTAGAGCATCTCCAGCCGTTGGCCCCCCCAGGACGCATAAAAATCGCCCCCTGGGGGCGAGCCGGCGATTCGTTCGGCGTTGGGGGCGGTTTTGCGCCCAGTCGTCGCCCCAGCTCGCCCCCAGTCGCCGATTTTGACCCACTTTTGAAGCCCCATTTTGGCGAAAAAGTCCCATATGGGCGAGAATAGGCCCATATTCGGCGTGGTTCGCCATGGCTCGGCGTTCAATTATCAACATAAATATTTTTTTATCACATATTTCATCACAGAAAATTCAAATACTTCAACAAAATAGTTCAACGACAAATAGTTCAATACAAATTATATAGTTCAACAAATAAAAACTCATATTTCATCACACGTCGCGCCCGGTGTCGCCCTTGAGCCTCATAGGTGCTCTATCAGATCTTGCTGCAGTTGATGATGCACCTGTGGGTCTCGAATCTCCTGACGCATACTGAGGTAGGTAGTCCAGGTTGCCGTAGCTGCTGATCAACTTGGGCAAGAGGACCCTGCCTGTGGTATGGTTCAGTGTCAAACACTGGCTCTTCCTGCTCGCTCTCAGTGATCATGCTGTGCAAGATGACACAGCAGGTCATGATCTCCCACATTTGATCTTTCGACCAGGTCTGAGCGAGGTACCGGACAACAGCAAATCGAGATTAGAGCACACCAAATGCCCGCTCGACATCCTTCCTGCAAGCCTCCTGAATCTTCGCAAACCAGGCGTTCTTGCCTCCAGGCACAGGGTTTTTGATGGTCTTCACAAATGTCGACCATCTCAGATAGATGCCATCAGCTAGATAGTACCCCTTGTTGTAGTGCCGCCCATTGATCTCGAAGTTCACCAGAGGAGAATGACCTTCAACAAGCTTGGCAAAGACAGGAGAGCACTGCAGCACGCTGATGTCATTGTGAGTTCCTGGCATACCAAAGAAGGAGTGCCAAATCCAGAGGTCCTATGTGGCCACCGCCTCAAGTACCACACTGCAACCGCCTTTGGCGCCTTTGTACATCCCCTGCCAAGCAAATGGGCAATTCTTCCATTTCCAATGCATGCAGTCGAAGCTTCCAAGCATCCCAGGAAATCCTCTTGCTGCATTCTGTGCTAGGATCCGAGCAGTGTCTTCCGCATTGGGTGTTCTCAGGTATTGCGGTCCAAACACTGCCACCACTGCCCGACAGACCTTGTAGAAACACTCTATGCTGGTGGACTCGGCCATGCGCCCATAGTCGTCCTGTGAGTCACCGGGAGCTCCGTATGCAAGCATCCTCATCGCTGTCGTGCATTTCTGGATGGAGGTGAATCCAAGTTTGCCGGTGCAATCCATCTTGCATTTGAAGTAGTTGTCGAACTCCCGGATGGAATTCACAATCCTGAGGAAAAGCTTTCTGCTCATCCGATAACGGCGCCGAAATGTTCTGTCGCCGTGAAGTGGAGCATCGGCAAAGTAGTCGGAGTAGAGCATGCAGTAGCCTTCGAGACGATGCCGGTTCTTTGCTTTCACCCACCCCGGCGCCGAGCCACCTCGCCGCGGCTTTTCATTGCTCGCCAGCAGCTGGGCGAGGGCAGCGAGCACCATGAGATGCTCTTCTTCCTGGACGTCGGCCTCGTCTTCCTCGTCCAGCAGCGCGGCGATCACTTCCTCGTCATCCGAGTCCATCGCCGAGGCAGGCAAATCGCCGAACACCTAGCGCGCGGTGGGCGTGCACCCGCCGCTAAACTGCCCCTCCGCGGCCGGAAACGGCGGCCGGAAACGCCCAGCTGGTGTCGGAGGGGCTGCCGCGGCGAACCTCTGCTATTTTTCCGGCGGGGAATGGCTATCTACTGGTGAAGGGTGGCGGGGCGGCGCCGGGATATACCTAGTGGCGGCCGAGAGCGCGGGGGTTGAGAGGCGAATCGGGAAGAAAATCTTGACTTTTCACCTGACGACGTGGGTCAGCCGCGCTTTTTCCTTGCGCCGGGCGGAAAAAAGGGTCGAACCGACGCTTTTCGTCGTCCTGGGGGCGCGACTGGGCAGTTTTTTTTACGCCGGCGCCGAAAAAGTCGCCTGGGGGGCCTGTTGGGGACGCGGCTGGAGATGCTCTTACTGTTGATGTCTGTGTGCGTGGTACATTGCTCGTGGTGTTCATTCAATGCCAATGAGACGTGGTGCGAACCAAGGACCTCACCGGCCTCGCCATGGCTGTCGGCCGGTCGCCCATGCCTCGTCAAAGCTCGATGTGGCGCGTATGCCACATGAAGCGGCACAAATGATTGAAGTTGTCCGGTTTGAGAAATTGAGGGACTAATAGTATCTACACTCGTGGACACCAAATTCGGACCCGCAAACACCCGGGCACGTCCGCGGGAGGTGACCGTCACACCTTAAATTTTTCTTTGCACAATTGAACGCCTCAATTAACAACTTCAAAATCCATACAAACATTGTAGTGTAACGATTATGACGCAACATAAATCGCCCAGCTACTACATCAGGAGATGTCATTGGACTACAAAAATTGGCATGTTCTACCTACATAGCTAGTATGGAGAACCAAAAAAATTACTAGCTATGAAGAAGATCATCCATGTCAGCCCTTGCCCTTCCCCACGCCTTTGCCGTCTTTCTCGCGGAAGTAGGGCTCGAAACGCAAAATGGATTAAGCCGGATATGCTCTTCGTCGGAGCTGTCCGACCCGTCGTTGTCCTCCTTCTCCTCTTTGGGGGGAGGGGGGCAGTCCGGCCATGGCACAGATCGCCCAAGTTTTCTCCCGAGCGAGGGCGCGCGTGTTCCTCCACTGCCGCTTCTTTAGGATGCGGGCACGATTGGTTTCTTCCTCTGCGGTAGCACACGCCGCCACATCCGTCGCCGCCATGTCGGCAGCGAGGCGGGCCTCAGCCACCCTCATGATCTCCTTTCCACGGCGGGGACACTGGTCCATGTAGCACATACTCTGGCGGACCAGTGATGGGGAGGCGCCGTGATCCAACCCCGGAGGATCTGAGCACCCGTTGGGCCGACGTAGATGTTTTGCGCCGGACAGATCTTGTCGTCGGTCGAGCGCAGTCCTCCCGGGAGCGGCGAAGGGCAATGCGGACGACCATTGCCTCCTCCAACCCGCAAGGGATGACACCCCAGTCGACGGATCCAAATTAGTCGGTGTCAAATCTGCTGCCCACCAAGCCGTAGAAGGCCGGAGATCACCAGACGGGAGCTTGGAGGCAGAGTGGAGTGACTATGGTCTGGTCGAGGCAATGCGGACGACCATTGCCTCCCCCAACCCGCAAGGGACGACACCATAGTCGGCGGATTCGGAGTGATCGGAGTCAAATCCATTGCCCGCCATACCGTAGAAGGCCGGAGATCTCCGGACAGGAGCTTGGGGTGAATGGAGTGGAGTGGTTAGGGTTTGGTCGGGCAAGCATATGGTGACGAATATATGTGGGCTGGATCCAACGTGGGCCATCGTGGGTTGGATCCGACGTGGCGGACGCAGCCGGTCACACCCGGGCCTCCCATATCCACCACAGATTTGGGTTGGACATGAGGGGTGCCGGTTAGCACAGGTGTCTGAGGCCGGTTTGAGACGCCCGTCTGGGTCACTTTTGACCGGTCATTGACCGGGCTGTCCACCCGAGCGTTTGAGGGGAGACTGAGGCGCCTGGCTGTAGATGCTCTAACGTTTGCTGGTTTTGGAATTGACGAACCATTTCTATACTTCTTAAATTCTTGAAGGACGAAAATAATAATTTTCCCTATATATTTTCAAGTCTTTTATTGTTTTTGTAGGTTGTGGAGAATCGGAGAAGTTGCAATTCATTTGAAAAAGAAAAACCTATCATTTTTTTGGCAGCATAATACACTGCTTCGTCTCACACCAGTTTAAGTACAGAACAAAGGGCATTTCTCCCGGTCTTTTGATGATTCCCCATATGGAACTTTGTAGTGTGATTAGAGCGACATTTTAATTTATATAAATTTTCCAGGGGCACTTACCAGTATACTGTTTGCCGAAATGACAGGCTAGCTTCTTATCCCAAGAATAAGCATATGCAATGCAGATGATGATTATCATTCTTGCTCTCATCATTGTAGATTGAATGAAGGTGATTGAAAGGGAACCAATAGCTGCCTAATACTATTTTCTTGCTGTTGATTCTTTTGGAAAATGTTGTACAAGTTCTGTTCTACAAAATATTACAAATGTGTTGTCCTAAAAAAATCTGACAAAATATTATCAATCAGGAGTCACTGTTATTCATAACGATGATAGTGTTGTTTAAGCATTTCATATGTTCTTAACCGCATTGTGCTACTAATTCCCGCTACAACGCAGGGAATCCTCTAGCTATAGGACACTCATGTCACCGACGGGCTGACCCACTTCAGTATCCAATCCATAACAGTTTTCTATATTTGATCTGGCACGTGATTCACAACATCATATTTGGAATCCTGAACATCGTTTCCACATGCATGCAACATATGATTATAGTCTTTGCTCGTAGGGGTCGATCTAGGGCATAGAAAATCAGCTGATTAGTTGGTGTGATGTGCTCTGGTACTTGTTTAGTTTATTCCGTCAGATCCATTACTGTGGACCGATGCCTTTTGTATTAAACCCTGAATAACTCTGTAGCTGGAGCAGTTGAACCAGGCTTGCCCGTAGCTTTCTTCCCGTCTTGACTAAGCTACTTTGCATCTTCAGTTTGCTCTTTTATCATCTCTATGAACTTGTATAGAGTTCCTACAAAATTCATGTAAAGTTTCTATGTTAGCCAATTTTCTTAAAAAACCAAGGGAGGCCTGAATGGGCACTGGATGCAGCATCAGCACTAGTACATTGGTAGCCTGTTCCACACGTTAAGTTTTTATGTTAGCCAATTTTCTTAAAAATTAAGTCTCCCGCTCTCTTCGTGACTGGTCTGGTGGATGCTGTGAGAAGAACGTAACAGACGACTTTTCAGCTTGAGATGTGAGCGAGAGGACATGATCTTTCATGGCAGACAGTGCCTGTATCGTTGGTGTTTGCCAATCCAATGAGAAATAGTGGTAACTCTCGTTTTATAATATGTAAGAATTGCAGCGGCATGTATCTAATTAATCTTTTTGTAACAAAGAACTTATGTTCTTATTGCGATGAAAATGCAACGCTTGTTGCAGTTCATAAAATAAAGAAACACTGTTTCGGCATGTGCACTCCAAAAGTGTAACTAGCATGGATTTACGTCCATTGCTTGGAGGATGGACTCGCGTAGGTGAAGGTCGTCGTCTGGCATCGTGGTGGCATCACTGGCGGAGAACCTGCCAAGACTCGCGTAGGTGGAGGTCGTCGTTTGGCGTCATGGTGGCGTCGATGGCGGAGGACCTGCCAAGGTTGTCACCTTGATGTGCTCTGAAGATGGACTAGTGGAAGATGGCGGCGATGACACATGTAAGTGCATCGGACCGGTTTGAGCCCCGAACCCCGCAGATGGCTCGGTCGGAGCCTCCGGCTTTATATGTTAGGTCTGGGTATGTAGTCCAGCTTGCACACCTTCATCATTTGGATAGGAGTATCGGCAGATGTTGCCAAGATGGCGGATTCAGGCATATTGTTGTTCTATTTTGTAAGGTCTTCAAGAATAATCAATAAAATGGCCGCATGCATCTTCCAGATGCAGAGGCTGGGGGTCATCCTCCTTTTCTAAAAAAAATACCATCATTGTAAAGTTAACGCCAAAGGCAAGAGAGTGCGACAAGCTTACTGAAATATGGAAAATATATGCATCTTACTTATAATGTTGCATAGACTATAGATCATGTCACCACCATGGCAGCGTCCACACACTTTGACAAATCATTGGTTACAAATTCCAATCTCTTGGCACAAGCCTCAGATTCTCAATCGACGTCCCGATTCAATATAGTCGATTAATGTATGTACATTATTGTGCAGTACTACCTGAGACTCTGCAACCACATGATGTACTTAAACAATTTGAAACCGCAGAGAGCACGCCTTGCACAGCATGCATGTGCTATATAGATGGTTTTAGTATAAACAGGCTACCGGGACATGCCTTCGTCTCCTGGCATGGTGTGGTGTCTCAGATAAGAATTCAAATATAGCACATGCAAACAATTTTTTTTAACCTAGCAAAGCATCATGTTGGATCGGTACTTCATTTAGTTTCTTCAAGAGGATTATACTGAAGGGCATGCAAGGAAGCAACCTGACGAGTCCCTGCACTTCTGAGTTAAACAACTCATAAATGAACCTTAAACAGTGTCCTAATTGATACTTCCTTCGATCCAGAATAAGAGTCGCTGTTTTGAACTAAGGTTGAATGGTGTGCAGTGTACTTGATAGTAGTAAATATATAGTAAGGCCCTCCGTTTCAGAAAGAAAGGCATTTTAGGAGCAACTCACATATGGAGTTAGAAGTGGTTGTTTAGACTGCATGCATCGGTTAATGGAGTTATTTATCATAACTGCTCTTTCATGCATTGGCCTGTTGTACCTCGATTTCCTAATATGTGTTGCAAAACTTCAAAAACACTAAGATGCGCACTTTTTTGAACCGGAGGGAGCATTGGACGCCCTAAAAGTTGAAGTGATTGGATATATATTAGTACGAGAAATACAACCCTTGACATCATAGCACCATCAACAAAAACCTTAATTC
>NC_057802.1:102325832-102520705 GCF_018294505.1 Triticum aestivum
TATAATTGCCTAGCCAGGGAGGGGAAAGGGATGATGAGCTCACCTCAAGGATTAAGATGCATCCTTCGTGTTTATTTTCATAGTTCAACGATATTAACTTAACGGAATAGATAAATCCCGAACGTTCGGAATTTAAGCATGTCATCCCGAAAGTTTTTTGATGGCAACTTTAGTTGCTGTGAGGTGGCAACTTTAGTTGTTAACACATGGCAACTTTGTTCCAGCTCGATTTTTTGTCAGAAAATTGCCATGTTTTGTCAACAACGCCTTGATTAAAGTTGCCATGAAAAGAGTTCGGATTGACATGCTTAAATTCCGAACGTTCGGGACTTATTGAGGTCCTAACTTAACTTAAAAATACCAACTATTATTCACACGACACGAATCACCTGTTTAAACTCACATGGCGCAACAATTGAGATCATATCGTGGAGCTTCAAGACTTCTGCAGCCAAGGCATCTAAATTGCTATCGCGAAAACGTCACGATAGACAATACACATCTTAGGGTGAAAACTAGAAAATGAATTTGTTTCACCGGATCACATGGATGGATGTTTGAGATGGGGCGTGGGGAGCTGTTGGAGCTTCATGTTCATTTCGTGAAAAAACATGGACTAACATATACTCACTCTGTCCCATAATATAACATCATTTTTGACACTCTCCATTATGGGACGGAGGGAGTACAAAACAAGTCCCTCCACCATGTCCCTAACAGCTCCCCACGGACCCGTCTGAGACATTTGTTCGCGGCCCGACAAAAAATGTTGCATCGCCGGACGTTTACAAAGGTTTTACGGAGCCTTTCCAAAACTTAATGACCCCCCCCCCCAATTTCATTGGGTGGGGTCCGCTCCCCTTTCCTTCTCCAACTAAAGCTCTACATGCTTTACTCCGGTCCGACAACCCACATTCATTTTTTTTCTACTTTTGCACACTCAAGGCTCCTTTGATTCAAAGGAATTCCATAGGATTTTTGGAGAGTTGTAATCCTTAGGAATTTTTCCTACATTGGTCGTTTGATTCATAGGATAGAATCCTATAGAATTTTTCCTATGGAATCATGTGTACTGCTCCCTCCGTCCCAAAATTCTTGTCTTAGATTTGTCTAGATGCGGATGTACCTAATACTAAAATGTGACTTGATATATCCGTATTTAGACAAATCTAAGACAAAAAATTTGGGATGGAAAGAGTACATTATATTGGAAATCTAGCATCCACTCTAACATCTTTTTTCACTTTCTTTGTTTTTCCTGTGCATCAAACATTCTGTGCTAATCCTATGAGATTCAAGTGGGCATGTCGTTCCAATTTTTTATTTTTCCTATTCCCGCGTTTTGAGAATCCTACGAATCAAAGACGTCCCAAGATGTGTCTCTATGCTAGTCTTCTCCAAAATTGACTAGTTGACTGCCTGTGCGTTGCCACGGGCCAACAATCATTTCTTCTCTCTATTCTAACAAACACCATGCATCACTTTAGCTGCTCTTTTTCATTGAACTTGTCGTCCATCACATTCTCTTCCCATACATCATTTAGCATCTCAATCATTTAGCATCACATTCTCTTCCCATACAAATAACAAGTTTTCTGGAAACAAATAAACCTTATCATGAAAGCATTTATGTAACTATTTAATTTGTTATCAGTTTCGTGATTTTTTGTCGGTTTTTTTCATCATACCAACACCCTCGTCCACGGGTTGTTTCATCCTGTTTGGCAAGCGAACGGTTCCGCTCAGAGGCAGCCCGCTCGGAAGCTAGGTTTGTGCGCCGCCGCCGTCTTCCTGGTCGACGCCTGATACGTCTCCAACGTATCTATAATTTTTTATTATTCCATGTTGTTTTATTATCAATCTTGGATGTTTATAATCATTTTATAGTCATTTTATATCATTTTTTGGTACTAACCTATTGACATAGTGCCAAGTGCCAGTTGCTGTTTTTTCCATTTTTTTACATCGCAGAAAATCAATACCAGACGGAGTCCAAATGCCAAGAAACTCCACGATGATTTTTTATGGGCCAGAAGGAAGATGTTGGGCCCTGGTAGCACCTAGGGGGTGTCCCGAGGAGGGGACAACCCACCAGGGCGCGCCTGGAGGCCCAGGCGCACCCTGGTGGGTTGTGCCCACCTTGGGTGCCCCCCGGACCGCATGTTTGCTCTATAAATACCCAAATATTCGAGAAACCCTAGGGGAGTCGACGAAATATTCATCCAGCCGCCGCAGAGTCCAGAACCACCAGATCCAATCTCGACACCATCTCGGATGGGGTTCACCACCTCCATTGGTGCCTCTCCAATGATGCATGAGTAGTTCTTTGTAGACCTTCGGGTCTATAGTTAGTAGCTAGATGGCTTTCTCTCTCTCGCTGAATTCTCAATGCAATGGTCTTCTGGAGATCCATATGATGTAACTCTTCTTGCGGTGTGTTTGTTGGGATCTGATGAACTTTGAGTTTATGATCAATCATATCTTTTTATATCCATGAAAGTTATTTGAGTTTCTTTGATCTCTTATATGCATGATCTCTTATAGCCTTGTATTTCTTCTCTGATATTTGGGTTTTGTTTGGCCAACTTGATCTATTTATCTTGCAATGGGAAGAGGTGCCCGGTAGTGGGTTCGAGCTTACGGTGCTTGATCGCAGTGACAGAAAGGGAACCGACACGTATGTATCGTTGCTACTAAGGATAAAAAGATGGGATCTATATCTACGCAATAGATAAATGGATCTCGTCTACATCATGTCATCGTTCTATTGCATTACTCCATTTTTCCATGAACTTAATACACTAGATGCATGCTGGATAGCGGTCGGTGTGTGGACTAATAGTAGTAGATGCAGGAAGGAGTCGGTCTACTAATCTTGGACGTGATGCCTATATAATGATCATTGCCAGGATATCGTCATAATTATTTGAGGTTCTATCAATTGCCCAACAGTAATTTGTTTACCCACTGTTTGCTATTTTTCTCAAGAGAAGCCCCTAGTGAAACCTACGACCCCCGGGTCTTCTTTCTCATATATTTGCTTGCGATCTACTTTTCCTTTGCATTTTTATTCAGATCTATTAAACCAAAAATACAAAAATACTATGCTGCACTTTATTTTATTCGCGATCTATTATTTCAATCTACTACAAATTTCTGGCATCGTTACCCGAAAGGGTTTGACAACCCCTTTAACACGTCGGGTTGCGAGGTGTTGTTATTTGTGTGCAGGTGATGTTTACATTGTGTTGCTTGGTTCTCCTACTAGTTTGATAACCTTGGTTTCTTCACTGAGGGAAATAACTACCATCGTTGTGTTGTATCATCCCTTCCTCTTTGGGGAAACACCGACATAGTCCTTGCAGACAGTAGCTTTTCTGGCGCTATAGTCAGAGAGCGATCAAAAGGAATGTTTGGCGCCGTTGCCGGGGAGGATCTTCAACATATACCAGGTTCCTAATAACAAATCTCATCTCCTCGCAATTTACATTATTTGCTATTTGCCTCTCATTTTCCTCTCCCCCGCTTCACAAAATTTTTCGTTTTATTCGCCTCTCTTTTCCGTTCGCCGTTTTCTTGCCGGATCTGTTTTTTGAGTGCAATCTTGTTGTGTAGTCATCATGACTCAAGACAACACCAAGTTATGTGATTTCTCAGATACCAACAAAAATGATTTTATGGACACTCCGATTGCTCCTCCCGCCACTAGTGCGGAGTCTTGTGATATTAATACTGCTTTGCTGAATCTTGTTATGAAAGACCAATTTTCCGGTACTCCTAATGAGGATGCCGCGTCCCATCTTAATACCTTCGTGGAATTATGCGATATGCAAAAGAAAAAATATGTGGACAATGATGTGGTCAAGATGAAATTATTTCTGTTCTCTTTGCGTGATTCTGTAAAAACTTGGTTCTCTTCTTTGCCTCGTAATAATATCGATTATTGGAATAAGTGCAAAGATGCTTTTATCACTAAGTATTTTCCTCCCGCAAAAATTATTTCCCTTAGAACCCAGATCATGAATTTCAAGCAACTTGAACATGAGCATGTTGCACAATCTTGGGAAAGGATGAAAATGATGGTAAGGAATTTCCCAACTCATGGGTTAAATCTTTGGATGATCATACAACAAATTTATGCGGGGATGAATTTTGTTTCTCGTAATATTTAGATTCCGCCGTGGGTGGTACTTTTATGGAAATTACTTTGGGTGAAGCTACCAAATTTCTTGATAATATTATGGAAAATTATTCACAATGACATACCGAAAGGGCTCCTACTAGTAAAAAAGTTAATTCAGTTGAAGAAATTTCTTCTTTGAGTGAAAAAGTTGATGCTCTTATGAAATTGGTTGCTAGTAAAAATGTTCCTATTGATTTTAATGATATGCCTTTGTCTACTTTGATTGAGAAAAATAGTGATGCCATAGATGTGAATTTTATCTCTCGGAATAATTTCAACAACAATGCTTATAGAGGTAATTTTAATCCTAGGCCTTTTCCTAGTAATTTCTCTAATAATTATGGTAATTCCTATGGAAATCAATCTTATAATAATAGTAGGAACACCTCTGATCTTGAGAATAATATCAAAGAATTTATCAACACACAAAAAGTTTTCAACACTTCTATGGAAGAAAACTTGAATAAAGTTGATGATTTGTCTAGAAGTGTTGATAGAATTGCTCATGATGTGGAAAATCTCAAGATGAAAATTTTGGTGCCTAAAGTAGATGAATCAATTAAAGTTCTTTATGTTTCTATGGATGAAAGCAAGAAAAGAACCGCTATGCTTAGAGCTAAAAGAGAATTTTTAGAAAAAGTGTATTCTAGTGTTTTCTTTTGCAAAAGTGATGAAGATCTTAAAATGATTGATGTTTCTTCTATTGATTTCTTGTTTAGTAAAGTTAAAATTGATGAAAAAGGGACTGGAGAAGAGTCAACTTTAGGTAGAAGGCGTCCCAATATTTTGGAGGGTGAAAAATCTTGTTGAGAAAATTGATGAAAGTGGGTTTGGAGAGGTCAAAACTTTAACTAGTGATGTGCCCACTCTTTTGGGTTACAAAGACTTTAATTATGATAGTTGCTCTTTGATTGATTGTATTTCTTTGTTGCAATCCATGATCAATTCACCCCATGCTTATGAAAAAAATAAAGCTTTTACTAAACATATTGTTGATGCTATGATGAAAGCTTTGGAAGAAAAATTGGAATTAGAAGTTTCAATTCCTAAAAAAATGCATGATGAATGAGAACCTACTATCAAAGTCAAGATTAAAAATTATGAGTGTTTTGCTTTGTGTGACTTGGGTGCTAGTGTTTCTACAATTCCGAAATCTTTATGTGATGTGCTTGGTCTTACCAATCTTGAATCTTGTTCTTTGAATTTGCACTTGGCGGATTCTACTATTAAAAAACCTATGGGAAGAATTAATGATGTTATTATTCTTGCAAATAGGAATTATGTTCCCATAGATTTTATTTTTCTTGATATTGATTGTAATCCGTCTTGTCCAATTATTCTTGGTAGACCGTTTTTACGCACTATTGTTGCTGTGATTGATATGAAAGAAGGCAATATTAAGTTTCAATTTCCTTTGAGGAAGGGTATGGAACACTTTCCTAGAACTAGAATCAATCCACCTTATGAATCAATCATGAAGGCATCTTATGGATCTCGAACCAAAGATGACAAAACTTAGATCCTTGTTTTATGCCTAGCTAAGGGCGTAAAACTATAGCGCTTGTTCGGAGGCAAACCAATGAATAAATTTTATTTTTGCTTTTTGCTTTCTGTTCTTGAGTGCTTACACAATTATGCTACTGTTATGATTGTGTTTTTTATGTTTGAATTAGTGTTTGTGCCAAGTAAGACCTATAGGATCTTCTTGGGTGACAGTTGTTTAATCTTGCTGGAAAATACAGAAACTTTGCGTTCAGAGTTTGAATTTTTTCAAATCACAGGAGCGACGAAAAACTCTGAATTTTTTACGTTTGATTGATATACAAATTAATCAGGTCGTCCT
Source organism: Triticum aestivum (assembly GCF_018294505.1). NCBI lineage: Eukaryota > Viridiplantae > Streptophyta > Magnoliopsida > Poales > Poaceae > Triticum > Triticum aestivum. The sequence goes on from NC_057802.1 coordinate 102,331,859, forward strand.
ATTTTTTCAGAATTTTTGGAGTTCCAGAAGTTTGCGTTTAAGTCAGATTACTACAGACTATTCTGTTTTGACAGATTCTGTTTTCTTTGTGTTGTGTGCTTATTTTGATGGATCTATGGTTTTCTTTGATGAGTTTTTGCCATAGAAAAGTTGGAATACAGTAGATATAATACAAAAACAAAATATTAATTGGTTTAATACAGTACTTATAGTAGTGGTTTACTCTCTTACACTAACGGATCTCACGAAGGTTTTGTTGGGTTTTGTGTGATTGAAGTTTTGAAGTTTTGGGTTATCTTACGATGAATGAAGGAAGGATGGAAGAGCCTAAGCTTGGGGATGCCCCGGCATCCCAAGCTATTATCCAAGAATGAGCAACCAACTAAGCTTGGGGATGCCCCCGAGTGGCATCCCCGCTTTCTTCCAACAACTATCGGTATTTTACTTGAAACTATATTTTTATTCGTCACATGATATGTGTTTTGCTTGGAGCGTCTTGTATGATATGTGTCTTTGCTCGTTTTATTTTTTGTTTTAAGTCATCAATCCTTGCTGGACACACCTATTTGTGAGAGCCAAAATTACGTCATGACTTGTTAGAATTGCTCTCTATGCTTCACTTAAATCTTTTATGAGCTAGGACTTGCTCTAGTGCTTCAGTTATATATTTTTGAGCACGGTGTGCTTAGTATTTTTGAAGAAATGCTCTCTTGCTTCACTTAGATTTATTTGAGAGTTAGTAAAATTTTGAAGAAATTCTCTCTTGCTTCACTTAAATTATTTTGAGAGGAAGACAATTTGTTATGCTCATGATCTTCACTTATATTTGTTTGAGCTTATGAAAAGCAACACATGAAAATTAGTCCCAAAGTGATAGATATCCAAGAAGGATAAAGAAATAAAAAAATGTCATGAAAATCATTGGACAAAATAAACTTGATTCTTATTAATAGTTTTGAGATATGATGATGTGATATGTGAGTTATGTTGATGAGTAATTATTCTTTAGTAATAATATTGGTGTTAAGGTTTGTGATTCCCTATGCAAGTACGAAAGTCAATAATCATACAATGAAAATTATATCCTACTGGTGGTACATTATTCGGTGTTAGTTATGCTTAATGCTTGCTTATGAGATTATTCGTTTGTTGGTTGGTCGCTTCCCAATCTTTTTGCTAGCCTTCATTTTGCACTAAGTATGACCTCTATTTGTGCATCCAAAATCCTATAAACTAGTTTTGTCACATGAGTCCACTATATCTACCTATATGCGGTATTCTTTTGCCGTTCCAAGCAAATTTGCATGTGCCATCTCTAATTTTCAAAAAAATACTTCTCTTTTGTGTGTTTGTTTCGCTCGCGGAGCGGTGAAGGGTGGCTAATATTTTCCATGCTAGATGTGTTATTCTCACGATGAGTGTTTATTCACTTGTCATTGCACGAGAGTAAGGCAAAGGTGTTAGGGATGCCCAGTCCTGAAATGCAAACAAATTGAATTTACTTTATGTTGTCAAATAATAATTTCCTTGGAAAGTGTTGGTATGGATGGCAACCGTGGATTCGGCTAGCCATGGAAAGTGAAAGTATGGTGGAAAAGGAATAAACTTTATTTTCTGTTTGGGAACCGCCTATGGCATATCTAGCATGGAAAGTGTTCGGAACTCTAAGTCGTTTTCGTTGGTGGGACGGATACACCTCCCAAAATGTTTTTATCTCTAAGTTTTTCGCTTTGAGCTCTGGCACCTCTACAAATCCCTACTTCCCTTTGCGAAGGGCCTTTCTTTTACTTTATGCAATTTTTATTTTCGAAATTTGAGTCTCCATCTTCTCTTATAAAAGCACCAACTAGGAGGCAATATGATCGTACTTAAGTATTGGGTGTAGCTAATATTCGAGTGTGTTTCATGAATGGATCAATGTTTGAGCATGATGGGCTAGGGATAACTTATTTTAGCGTTGGTATTTTGAAAGACATGGTTGCTGGTTGATATGCTTGAGTATCTAAATTATTATGTCAAAACTAGACTATTGCTTTGAATCACATAAAAGTCCAAATGTCCATGCTATAAAGAAAAGTATATGATATGACATGATAGACAGCACTCCACATCGAAAATTCTGTTTTTATCACTTACCTACTCGAGGACGAGCAGGAGTTAAACTTGGGGATGCTGATACGTCTCCAACGTATCTATAATTTTTTATTGTTCCATGCTGTTTTATTATCAATCTTGGATGTTTGTAATCATTTTATAGTCATTTTATATCATTTTTTGGTACTAACAAATTGACATAGTGCCAAGTGCCAGTTGTTGTTTTTTCCATGTTTTTTACATCGCAGACAATCAATACCAGATGGAGTCCAAATGCCACAAAACTCCATGATGATTTTTTATGGACCAGAAGGAAGATGTTGGGCCCTGGTAGCACCTAGGGGGAGTCCCGAGGAGGTGACAACCCACCAGGGCGCGCCAGGAGGCCCAAGCGCGCCCTGGTGGGTTGTGCCCACCTCGGGTGCCCCTCGGACCGCCTCTTTGCTCTATAAATACCCAAATATTCTAGAAACCCTAGGGGAGTCGACGAAATATTCATCCAGCCGCCGCAGAGTCCAGAACCACCAGATCCAATCTAGACACCATCTCGGATGGGGTTCACCACCTCCATTGGTGCCTCTCTGATGATGCATGAGTAGTTCTTTGTAGACCTTCGGGTCCGTAGTTAGTAGCTAGATGTCTTTCTCTCTCTCTCTCTCTCTCTCTCTCGCTGAATTCTCAATACAATGGTCTCTTGGAGATCCATATGATGTAACTCTTTTTGCGGTGTGTTTATTGGGATATGATGAACTTTGAGTTTATGATCAGTCATATCTTTTTATATCCATGAAAGTTATTTGAGTTTCTTTCATCTCTTATATGCATGATCTCTTATAGCCTCGTATTTATTCTCTGATATTTGGCTTTTGTTTGGCCAACTTGATCTATTTATCTTGCAATGGGAAGAGGTGCCCGGTAGTGGGTTCGATCTTACGGTGCTTGATCCCAGTGAAAGAAAGGGAACCGACACGTATGTATCGTTGCTACTAAGGATAAAAAGATGGGATCTATATCTACGCAATAGATAAACGGATCTCGTCTACATCATGTCATCGTTCTTATTGCATTACTCTGTTTTTCCATGAACTTAATACACTAGATGCATGCTAGATAGCGGTCGATGTGTGGAGTATTAGTAGTTGATGCAGGCAGGAGTCGGTCTACTAATCTTGGACGTGATGCCTGATATGTCTCCAACGTATCTATAATTTTTTATTGCTCCATGCTATTATATTACCTGTTTTGGATGTTTAATGCGCTTTATTATACACTTTTATATTATTTTTAGCACTAACCTAATAACCGAAGGCCCAGTGCAAATTGCTATTTTTTTGCCTATTTCAGTGTTTCGCAGAAAAGGAATATCAAACGGAATCCAAACAGAATGAAACTTTCGGGAGAGTGATTTTTGGAACAAACGTGATCCAGGAGACTTGGAGTGGACGTCAAGAAAAAAGCGAGGAGGCCACGAGGCAGGGAGGCGCGCCTACCCCCCTGCGCGCGCGCCCCACCCTCGTGGGCCCCACGCAGCTCCACCGACCTACTTCTTCCTCCTATATATACCCATATACCCCGAAAACATCCAGGAGCACCACGAAACCCTATTTCCACCGCCACAACCTTCTGTACCCGTGAGATCCCATATTGGGGCCTTTTCCGGCACTCTGCCGGAGGGGGAATCGATCACGGAGGGCTTCTACATCAACACCATAGCCTCTCCGATGGTGTGTGAGTAGTTTACCATAGACCTCCGGGTCCATAGTTATTAGCTAGATGGCTCCTTCTCTCTCTTTGGATCTCAATACAAAGTTCTCCTCGATCTTCTTGGAGATCTATTCGATGTAATTCTTTTTGTGGTGTGTTTGTCGAGATCCGATGAATTGTGGGTCTATGATCAAGATTATCTATGAACAATATTTGAATCTTCTCTGAATTCTTTTATGTATGATTTGTTATCTTTGCAAGTCTCCTCGAATTATCAATTTGGTTTGGCCTACTAGATTGATCTTTCTTGCAATGGGAGAAGTGCTTAGCTTTGGGTTCAATCATGCGGTGTCCTTTCCCAGTGGCAGCAGGGGCAGCAAGGCACACATTGTATTGTTGCCATCGAGTATAAAAAGATGGGGTTTATATCATATTGCTTGAGTTTATCCCTCTACATCATGTCATCTTGCCTAATGCGTTACTCTATTCTTATGAACTTAATACTCTAGATGCATGCTGGATAGCGGTCGATGTGTGGAGTAATAGTAGTAGATGCAGAATTGTTTCGGTCTACTTGTCGCGGACGTGATGCCTATATACATGATCATGCCTAGATATTCTCATAACTATGCACTTTTCCTTCAATTGCTCGACAGTAATTTGTTCACCCGCCGTAATGCTTATGCTATCTTGAGAGAAGCCACTAGTGAAACCTATGACCCCCGGGTCTATTTTCGATCATATAAGTTTCCAATCTATTTTTACTTTGCAATCTTTACTTTCAATCTATATCATAAAAATACCAAAAATATTTATCTTATTATCTCTATCAGATCTCACTTTTGCAAGTGGCTGTGAAGGGATTGACAACCTCTTTATCGCGTTGGTTGCAAGGTTCTTATTTGTTTGTGTAGGTACGAGGCGACTTGTGTGTAGTCTCCTACTGGATTGATACCTTGGTTCTCAAAAACTAAGGGAAATACTTATGCTACTTTACTGCATCACTGCTACCTCTTGAGCACTTCATTGGTTTTCCCTTGAAGAGGAAAGGGTGATGCAGTAAAGTAGCGTAAGTATTTCCCTCAGTTTTTGAGAACCAAGGTATCAATCCAGTAGGAGACCACGCTCAAGTCCCTCGCACCTACACAAACAAATAAAAACCTCACAACCAACGCAATAAAGGGGTTGTTAATCCTTTCACAGTCACTTACAAAAGTGAGATCTGATAGATATGATAAGATAATATTTTTGGTATTTTTATAATAAAGATGCAAAGTAAAATAAAAGGCAATAAAAATAGCTAAGTGTTGGAAGATTAATATGATGGAAAATAGACCCGGGGGCCATAGGTTTCACTAGTGGCTTCTCTCAAGATAGCATAAGTATTACGGTGGGTGAACAAATTACTGTCAAGCAATTGATAGAATTGAGCATAGTTATGAGAATATCTAGGTATGATCATGTATATAGGCATCACGTCCGCGACAAGTAGACCGAAACGATTCTGCATCTACTACTATTACTCCACACAACGACCGCTATCCAGCATGCATCTAGAGTATTAAGTTCATAAGAACAGAGTAATGCTTTAAGTAAGATGACATGATGTAGAGGGATAAACTCATGCAATATGATATAAACCCCATCTTGTTATCCTCGATGGCAACAATACAATACGTGCCTTGCTGCCCCTGCTGTCACTGGGAAAGGACACCGCAAAATTGAACCCAAAGCTAAGCACTTCTCCCATTGCAAGAAAGATCAATCTAGTAGGCCAAACCAAACTGATAATTCGAAGAGACTTGCAAAGAAAACCAATCATACATAAAAGAATTCAGAAGAAATTCAAATATTGTTCATAGATAATCTTGATCATAAACCCACAATTCATCGGTCTCAACAAACACACCGCAAAAGAAGATTACATTGAATTGATCTGCAAGAGAATCGAGGAGAACTTTGTACTGAGGTCCAAAGAGAGAGAAGAAGCCATCTAGCTAATAACTATGGACCCGAAGGTCTGAGGTAAACTACTCACACATCATCGGAGAGGCTATGGTGTTGATGTAGAAGCCCTCCGTGTTCAATGCCCCCTCCAGCAGGACGCCGGAAAAGGCCCCAAGATGGGATCTCACGGGTACAGAAGGTTGCGGCGGTGGAATTAGGTTTTTGTGGGTGCCTCTGATGGTTTGGGGGTACGGAGATATATATATAGGAGGAAGAAGTGCGTCGGTGGAGCAACATGGGCCCCACAAGGGTGGAGGGCGCGCCTGGGGGGGTAGGCGCGCCCCCTGCGTCGTGCTCTCCTCGTTGATTGCTTTACGTAGACTCCAAGTCCTCTAGATCACATTTGTTCCGAAAATCACGTTCCCGAAGGTTTCATTCCGTTTGGACTCCGTTTGATATCTTTTTCTGCGAAACACTGAAATAGGCAAAAAAAATAGCAATTTGGGTTGGGCCTCCGATTAATAGGTTGGTCCCAAAAATAATATAAAAGTGTATAAATAAGCCCATTAAACATCCAAAACAGAATATATAATAGCATGGAGCAATCAAAAATTATAGATACATTGGAGACGTATCAAGCATCCCCAAGCTTAATTCATGCTCGTCCTCGAGTAGGTAAATGATAAAAACAGAATTTTTGATGTGGAATGCTACTTAACATAACTTTCAATGTAATTCTCTTATTTGTGGTATGAATATTCAAATCCGAAAGATTCAAGATAAAAGTTTAATATTGACATAAAAATAATAATACTTCAAGCATACTAACTAAGTAATCATGTCTTCTCAAAATAACATGGCCAAAGAAAGTTATCCCTACAAAATCATATAGTCTGGCTATGCTCTATCTTCATCACACAAAGTATTTAATCATGCACAACCCCGATGACAAGCCAATCAATTGTTTCATACTTTTGATGTTCTCAAACTTTTTCAACTTTCACGCAATACATGAGCGTGAGACATGGACATAGCACTATATGTGGAATAGAATGGTGGTTGTGGAGAAGACAAAAAGGAGAAGATAGTCTCACATTAATTAGGCGTATCAACGGGCTATGGAGATGCCCATCAATAGATATCAATGTGAGTGAGTAGGGATTGCCATGTAACGGATGCACTAGAGCTATAAGTGTATGAAAGCTCAATAAAAGAAACTAAGTGGGTGTGCATCCAACTCGCTTGCTCACGAAGACCTAGGGCATTTTGAGGAAGCCCATCATTGGAATATACAAGCCAAGTTCTATAATGTAAAATTCCCACTAGTATATGAAAGTGACAACATAGGAGACTCTCTATCATGAGGATCATGGTGCTACTTTGAAGCACAAGTGTGGTAAAAGGATAGTAACATTGTCCCTTCTCTCTTTTTCTCTCATTTTTTATTTGGGCCTTCTCTTTTTTTTATGGCCTCTTTTTTTCGTCCGGAGTCTCATCCCGACTTATGGGGGAATCATAGTCTCCATCATCCTTTCCTCACTTGGGACAATGCTCTAAAAATGATGATCGTCACACTTTTATTTACTTACAACTCAAGAATTACAACTCGATACTTAGAACAACAATATGACTCTATATGAGTGCTTCCGGCGGAGTACCGGGATATGCAATGAATCAAGAGTGACATCTATGAAAAATTATGAACGGTGGCCTTGCCACAAATACGATGTCAACTACATGATCATGCAAAGCAATATGACAATGATGAAGCGTGTCATAGACAACGGAATGGTGGTAAGTTGCATGGCAATATATCTTGGAATGGCTATGGAAATGCCATAATAGGTAGGTATGGTGGCTGTTTTGAGGAAGGTATATGGTGGGTTTATGATACCGGCGAAAAGTGCGCGGTATGATGGAGGCTAGCAATGGTGGAAGGGTAAGAGTGCGTATAATCCATGGACTCAACATTAATCATAAAGAACTCATATACTTGTTGCAAAAATCTATTAGTTATCGAAACAAAGTATTACGCGCATGCTCCTGATACGTCTCCAATGTATCTATAATTTTTTATTGTTCCATGCTATATTATATTCTGTTTTGGACATTATTGGGCTTTATTATACACTTTTATATTATTTTTGGGACTAACCTATTAACCGGAGGCCCAGCCCAGAATTGCTGTTTTTTTCTTATTTCAGGTTTCGCAGAAAAAGAATATCAAACGGAGTCCAAACGGAATGAAAGACTTGGACCCTACGTCAAGAAAGCAACCAGGAAGGCACGAGGTAGGGGGGCGCGCCTACCCCCCAGGCGCGCCCTCCACCCTCGTGGGGTCCACGTTGCTCCACCGACGTACTTCTTCCTCCTATATATACCTACGTACCCCCAAACTACCAGATACGGAGCCAAAAACCTAATTCCACCGCCGCAACCTTCTGTACCCGTGAGATCCCATCTTGGGGCCTTTTCCGGAGCTCTGCCGGAAGGGGCATCGACCATGGAGGGCTTCTACATCAACACCATAGCCTCTCCGATGATGTGTGAGTAGTTTACCTCAGACCTTCGGGTCCATAGTTATTAGCTAGATGGCTTCTTCTCTCTCTTTGGATCTCAATACAATGTTCTCCCCCTCTCTTGTGGAGATCTATTCGATGTAATCTTCTTTTGTGGTGTGTTTGTTGAGACCGATGAATTGTGGGTTTATGATCAAGTTTATCTATGAACAATATTTGAATCTTCTCTGAATTCTTTTATGTATGATTGGTTATCTTTGCAAGTCTCTTTGAATTATCAGTTTGGTTTGGCCTACTAGATTGATCTTTCATGCAATGGGAGAAGTGCTTAGCTTTGGGTTCAATCTTGCGGTGTCCTTTCCCAGTGACTGTAGGGGCAGCAAGGCATGTATTGTATTTTTGCCATCGAGGATAACAAGATGGGGTTTATATCATATTGCATGAGTTTATCCCTCTACATCATGCCATCTTACTTAAAGCGTTACTCTGTTCTTTTGAACTTAATACTCTAGATGCATGCTAGATAGCGGTCGATGTGTGGAGTAATAGTAGTAGATGCAGGCAGGAGTCGGTCTACTTGTCTCGGACGTGATGCCTATATACAAGATCATACCTAGATATTCTCATAACTATGCTCAATTCTGTCAATTGCTCAACAGTAATTTGTTTACCCACCATAATACTTATGCTCTCGAGAGAAGCCACTAGTGAAACCTATGGCCCCCAGGTCTATTTTCCATCATATTAATCTTCCAACACTTAGCTATTTTTATTGCCTTTTATTTTACTTTGCATCTTTATCCTAAAAATACCAAAAATCTTATCTTATCATATCTATCAGATCTCACTTTCATAAGTGACCATGAAGGGATTGACAACCCCTTTATTGCGCTGGTTGCGAGGATTTTATTTGTTCGTGTAGGTGCGAGGGACTCGTGCGTGGCCTCCTACTGGATTGATACCTTGGTTCTCAAAAAGTGAGTGAAATACTTATGCTGCTTTACTGCATCACCCTTTCCTCTTCAAGGGAAAACCAACGCAGTGCTCAAGAGGTACCAAGAAGGATTTCTGGCGCCGTTGCCGGGGAGTCTGCGCAAAAGTCAACATACCAAGTACCCATCACAAACCCTTATCTCCCGCATTACATTATTTGCCATTTGCCTCTCATTTTCCTCTCCCCCACTTCACCCTTGCTGTTTTATTCGCCCTCTCTTTTCCGTTCGCTTTTTTCGCGTGCTTCTTGTTTGCTCGTGTGTTGGATTTCTTGCTTGTCACGATGGCTCAAGATAATACCATATTGTGTGACTTTACCAATACCAACAACAATGATTTCCTTAGCACTCCGATTGCTCCTCTTACCGATACTGAATATTGTGAAATTAATGCTGCTTTGTTGAATCTTGTCATGAAAGATCAGTTCGCCGGGCTTCCTAGTGAAGATGCCGCTACCCATTAGCTTCGTTGATTTGTGTGATATGCAAAAGAAGAAAGATGTGGACAATGATATTGTTAAATTGAAGCTATTTCCTTTTTCGCTTAGAGATCGTGCTAAAGCTTGGTTTTCATCTTTGCCTAAAAATAGTATTGATTCTTGGAATAAGTGCAAAGATGGTTTTATTTCTAAGTATTTTCCTCCCGCTAAGATCATCTCTCTTAGAAACGATATCATGAATTTTAAGCAACTTGATCATGAACATGCTGCACAAGCTTGGGAGAGGATGAAATTAAAGATACGCAATTTCCCTACTCATGGTTTGAATTTGTGGATGATTACACAAAAATTTTATGCCGGATTGAATTTTGCTTGTAGAAATCTTTTAGATTCGGCCACGGGAGGCACTTTTATGGAAATCACTTTAGGAGAAGCTACTAAACACCTAGATAATATTATGGCTAATTATTCTCAATGGCACACTGAAAGATCTACTAATAAGAAAGTGCATGCGATAGAAGAAATTAATGTTTTGAGTGGAAAGATGGATGAACTTATGAAATTATTTGCTAATAAAAGTTTTTCTTCTGATCCTAATGATATGCCTTTGTCTACTTTGATTGAGAATAATAATGAATCTATGGATGTGAATTTTGTTGGTAGGAATAATTTTGGTAACAACGTGTATAGAGGAAACTTTAATCCTAGGCCGTATCCTAGTAATTCCTCTAATAATTATGGCAATTCCTACAACAATTCTTATGGAAATTTTAATAAGATGCCCTCTGAATTTGAGACTAGTGTTAAGGAGTTTATGAATTCGCAAAAGAATTTCAATGCTTTGCTTGAAGAAAAATTGCTTAAAGTTGATGAATTAGCTAGGAACATTGATAGAATTTCTCTTGATGTTGATTCTTTGAAACTTAGATCTATTCCACCTAAGCATGATATCAATGAGTCTCTCAAGGCCATGAGAATTTCCATTGATGAGTGCAAAGAAAGAACCGCTAGGATGCGTGCTAAGAAAGATTGTTTTGTGAAAGCGTGTTCTTCTAGTTTCTATGAAAATAAAGATGAAGATCTAAAAGTTATTGATGTGTACCCTATTAAATCTTTGTTTTGCAATATGAATCTTGATAATGATGGGACTGTATATGATCCACCTTTACCTAGAAGGCGTTCCAAAAATTCGGAGTTTTTAGATCTTGATGCAAAAATTGGTAAAAGCGGGATTAAAGAGATCAAAACTCTAGATATTAATGAACCCACTATTTTGGATTTAAAGGAATTTAACTATGATAATTGCTCTTTGATAGATTGCATTTCCTTGTTGCAATCCGTGCTAAATTCTCCACATGCTTATAGTCAAAATAAAGCCTTTACCAAACATATCGTAGATGCTTTGATGCAATCTTATGAAGAAAAACTTGAGTTGGAAGTTTCTATCCCTAGAAAACTTTATGATGAGTGGGAACCTACTATTAAAATTAAAATTAAAAATCATGAATGCTATGCTTTGTGTGATTTGGGTGCTAGTGTTTCCACGATTCCAAAGACTTTGTGTGATTTGCTAGGTTTCCGTGATTTTGATGATTGCTCTTTAAACTTGCACCTTGCGGATTCCACCATTAAGAAACCTATGGGAAGAATTAATGATGTTCTTATTGTTGCAAATGGGAATTATGTGCCCGTAGATTTTATTGTTCTCGATATAGATTGCAATCCTTCATGTCCTATTATTCTTGGTAGACCTTTCCTTAGAACTATTGGTGCAATTATTGATATGAAGGAAGGGAATATTAGATTCCAATTTCCGTTAAGAAAAGGCATGGAACACTTCCCTAGAAAGAACATAAAATTACCTTATGAATCTATTATGAGATCCACTTATGGATTGCCTACCAAAGATGGCAATACCTAGATCTATCCTTGCTATTATGCCTAGCTAGGGGCGTTAAACGATAGCGCTTGTTGGGAGGCAACCCAATTTTATTTTTTTATTTTTTATTTTTTTGCTTCTATTTATGAATAGATATTTGATATAGCCTCTGGTTAGATTTGTTTTTATGTTTAATTAGTATTTGTGCCAAGTTTAACCTATAGGATCTTCTTGGATGATAGTTATTTGATCTTGCTGAAAACTCCAGAAACTTTCTGTTCACGAAAATAATTGTTAAAAATCACCAGAACGTTATAAAATATTGATTCCAATTGCTTCTGATCAATAAACAAATTTTCTAGGTCGTCCTATTTTGGCTGAATTTTTGGAGTTCCAGAAGTTTGTGTTAGTTGCAGATTACTACAGACTGTTCTGTTTTTGACAGATTCTGTTTTTCGTGTTTTGTTTGCTTATTTTGATGAATCTATGGCTAATAAAATAGTTTATAAACCATAGAGAAGTTGGAATAAAGTAGGTTTAACACCAATATAAATAAAGAATGAGTTCATTACAGTACCTTGAAGTGGTGTTTTGTTTTCTTTCGCTAACGGAGCTCACGAGATTTTCTGTTAAGTTTTGTGTTGTGAAGTTTTCATGTTTTGGGTGAAAGATTTGATGGATTATGGAACAAGGAGTGGCAAGAGCCTAAGCTTGGGGATGCCCATGGCACCCCAAGATAATCTAAGGACACCTAAAAGCCAAAGCTTGGGGATGCCCTGGAAGGAATCCCCTCTTTCGTCTACTTCCATCGGTAACTTTACTTGGAGCTATATTTTTATTCACCACATGATATGTGTTTTGCTTGGAGCATCTTGTATTATTTGAGTCTTTGTTTTTTAGTTTACCACAATCATCCTTGCTGTACACACCTTTTGAGAGAGACACACATGATTCGGAAATTGTTAGAATACTCTATGTGCTTCACTTATATCTTTTGAGCTATATAGTTTTGCTCTAGTACTTCACTTATATCTTTTAGAGCACGACGGTGGATTTGTTTTATAGAAACTATTGATCTCTCATGCTTCACTTATATTATTTTGAGAGTCTTAAAATAGCATGGCAATTTGCTTTAATTATAATATCATGAGAAATTTGATGCTTGATAATTGTTTTGAGATATAAAGGTGGTAATATCATAGTTGTGCTAGTTGAGTAATTGTGGAATTGAAAAATACTTGTGTTGGAGTTTGTGATTCCCGTAGCATGCACGTATGGTGAACCTTTATGTAACGAAGTCGGAGCATGAGGTATTTATTGATTGTCATCCTTTGTGTGGCGGTCGGGATCGCGCGATGGTTAACTCCTACCAACCCTTCCCCTAGGAGCATGCGTAGTAGTACTTTGCTTCGAGGGCTAATAAATTTTTGCAATAAGTATATGAGTTCTTTATGACTAATGTGAGTCCATGGATTATATGCACACTTACCTTTCAGCAATTTTCTAGCCTCATCGGTACCGTGCTTTGCCCTTTCTCACCTTGACAGTTGGTGCAAACTTCGCCGGTGCATCCAAACCCCGTGATATGATACGCTCTATCACACATAAACCTCCTTATATCTTCCTCAAAACAGCCACCATACCTACCTATTATGGCATTTCCATAGCCATTTCGAGATATATTGCCATGCAACTTTCCATCGTTTCGTTTATCATAACACGCTCCATCATTGTCATATTGCCTTGCATGATCATGTAGTTGACATTGTATTTGTGGCAAAGCCACCATTCATAATTCGTTCATACATGTCGCTCTTGATTCATTATCCCGGTACACTGCTGGAGGCATTCACATAGAGTCATATTTTGTTCTAAGTATTGAGTTGTAATTCATGAGTTGTGAGTAAATAAAAGTGTGATGATCATCATTATTAGAGGATTGTCCCAAGTGAGGAAAGGATGATGGAGACTATGATTCCCCCACAAGTCGGGATGAGGCTCCGGACTAAATAAATAAATAAATAAGAGGCCATAAAAAGGGAGAAAAGGCCCAAATAAAAAAATGAGAGAAAAAGAGAGAAGGGACAATGTTACTATCCTTTTACCACACTTGTGCTTCAAAGTAGCACCGTGATCTTCATGATAGAGAGTCTCTCATTTTGTCGCTTTCATATACTAGTGGGAAATTTCATTATAGAACTTGGCTTGTATATTCCAATGATGGGCTTCCTCAAATGTCTGAGGTCTTCATGAGCAAGCAAGTTGGATGCACACCCACTTAGTTTCTTTTGTTTGAGCTTTCATACACTTATAGCTCTAGTGCATCCGTTGCATGGCAATCCCTACTCCTTGCATTGACATCAATTGATGGGCATCTCCATAGCCCGTTGATTAGCCTCGTTGATGTGAGACTTTCTCTCTTTTTTTGTCTTCCCACATAACCCCTACCATTATACCTTATTCCACCATAGTGCTATATCCATGGCTTGCGCTCATGTATTGCGTAAGAGTTGAAAAGGCTGAAGCGCGTTAAAAAGTATGAACCAATTGCTTGGCTAAAACTGGGGCTGTACATGATATGAATATTTTGTGTGGGGAAGATGGAGCATAGCCAGACTATATGATTTTGTAGGGATAACTTGCTTTGGCTATGTTATTTTGATAAGACATAATTGCTTGGTTAGCATGCTTGAAGTATTATTGTTTTTATGTCAACATTAAACTTTTATCTTGAATCATATTAAATCTGAACATTCGTGCCACAGTAAAAAGAATTACATTGAAATTATGCTAAGTAGCATTCCACATCAAAAATTCTGTTTTTATCATTTACCTACTCGAGTACGAGCAGAAATTAAGCTTGGGGATGCTTGATACGTCTCCAACGTATCTATAATTTTTTATTGTTCCATGCTATATTATATTCTGTTTTGGACATTATTGGGCTTTCTTATACACTTTTATATTATTTTTGGGACTAACCTATTAACCGGAGCCCCAGCCCAGAATTGTTGTTTTTTGCTTATTTCAGAGTTTCGCAGAAAAAGAATATCAAACGGAGTTCAAACGGAATGAAACCTTCGGGAACGTGATTTTTGCGACGAACGTGATCCAGAGGACTTGGACCCTACGTCAAGAAAGAAACCAGGAAGGCACGAGGTAGGGGCGCGCCTCCCCCCCCCCCCCAGGCGCGCCCTCCACCCTCATGGGGCCCACGTTGCTCCACCGACGTACTTCTTCCTCCTATATATACCTACGTACAACCAAACTACCAGATACGGAGCCAAAAACCTAATTCCACCGCCGCAACCTTCTGTACCCGTGAGATCCCATCTTGGGGCCTTTTCCGGAGCTCCGCCGGAGGGGGCATCGATCACGGAGGGCTTCTACATCAACACCATAGCCTCTCCGATGATGTGTGAGTAGTTTACCTCAGACCTTCGGGTCCATAGTTATTAGCTAGATGGCTTCTTCTCTCTCTTTGGATCACAATACAATGTTCTCCCCCTCTCTTGTGGAGATCTATTCGATGTAATCTTCTTTTGCGGTGTGTTTGTTGAGACCGATGAATTGTCGGTTTATGATCAAGTTTATCTATGAACAATATTTGAATCTTCTCTGAATTCTTTTATGTATGATTGTTTATCTTTGCAAGTCTCTTTGAATTATCAGTTTGGTTTGGCCTACTAGATTGATCTTTCTTGCAATGGGAGAAGTGCTTAGCTTGGGTTCAATCTTGCGGTGTCCTTTCCCAGTGACAGTAGGGGCAGCAAGGCACGTATTGTATTGTTGCCACCGAGGATAACAAGATGGGGTTTATATCATATTGCATGAGTTTATCCCTCTACATCATGTCATCTTACTTAATATGTTACTCTGTTCTTTTGAACTTAATACTCTAGATGCATGCTGGATAGCGGTCGATGTGTGGAGTAATAGTAGTAGATGCAGGCAGGAGTCGGTTTACTTGTCTCGGACGTGATGCCTATATACATGATCATACCTAGATATTCTCATAACTATGCTCAATTTTGTCAATTGCTCAACAGTAATTTGTTTACCCACCGTAATACTTATGCTCTCGAGAGAAGCCACTAGTGAAACCTATGGCCCCCGGGTCTATTTTCCATCATATTAATCTTCCAACACTTAGCTATTTTTATTGCCTTTTATTTAATTTGCATCTTTAGCATAAAAATACCAAAAAAATATCTTATCATATCTATCAGATCTCACTTTCGTAAGTGACCGTGAAGGGATTGTGAGGGAGTCCTGGATTAGGGGGTCCTCGGACAGCCGGACTATATCCTTTGGCCGGACTGTTGGACTATGAAGATACAAGATTGAAGGCTTCGTCCCGTGTCCGGATGGGACTCTCCTTGGCGTGGAAGGCAAGCTTGGCAATACGGATATGTAGATCTCCTCCCTTGTAACCGACTCTGTGTAACCCTAGCCCCCTCCGGTGTCTATGTAAACCGGAGGGCTTAGTCCGTAGGACAAGAACAATCATACCATAGGCTAGCTTCTAGGGTTTAGCCTCTACGATCTCGTGGTAGATCAACTCTTGTAATACTCATATCATCAAGATCAATCAAGCAGGAAGTAGGGTATTACCTCCATCGAGAGGGCCCGAACCTGGGTAAACATTGTGTCCCCCGCCTCCTATTACCATCCGCCTTAGACGCACAGTTCGGGACCCCCTACCCGAGATACGCCGGTTTTGACACCGACACTTGTGCTTTCATTGAGAGTTCCACTGTGCCGTCACCGTAAGGCTTGATGGCTCCTTCGATCATCGGACAACTCGATGGCAACGATGCGATCCAGGGTGAGGTTTTCCTCCCCGGACAGATCTTCGTGTTCGGCGGCTTCGTACTGCGGGCTAACTCGCTTGGCCATCTAGAGCAGATCAATAGCTACGCCCCTGGCCATCAGGTCAGGTTTGGAAACTTGAACTATACTGCCGACATCCGCGGAGACTTGATCTTCGACGGATTCGAGCCTATGTCAAGTGCGCCGCACAATCACGACGAGCATGATTTAGCTCTGCCGTCGGACTGTGTTCGGGAGATCACACCTGCAACTACTCCGGCCCTCAAGCCGGAACAAATTGCGCCCTCTGTGGACGGGTGGATGGACCCCGCCACGGAGGCCGCACACTCAGTGGCGATAGCGCCGAATACTGACCTTACCTCCTATGAGACCCGTGTTGCCGAACCGTTGGATTCGTCCCCGGCCACGGACTCCGAGCCGCTTGTGTCCGTGCCCATCAAATCCGATTGGGCACCGATCATGGAGTTTACCTCCGCGGATATCTTTCAGCACTCGCCTTTTGGCGACGTACTAAACTCATTGAAGTCTCTCTCTCTCTGTCGGGAGACCCTTGGCCGAACTATGTCCGGCTAGAATGGGATGCGGACGACGAAGAAATTCGCGCCCCACCCACCACCCACTTAGTAGCCACTGTCGACAATTTAACCGACATGCTCGACTTCGGCTCCGAAGACATCGACGGTATGGACGATGATGCAGGAGACGAACAAGAACCACCACCCATAGGGCGCTGGACGGCCACCTCATCGTATGACATATACATGGTGGACACCCCCAAAGAAGGGGATGGCGATAAGACAACGGAGGATAATCCCTCCAAGAAGCAACCCAAGCACCGACGTCAGCGGCGCCGATCTAAGTCCCGCCATAGTAAAAGCAGCGATACCGGCACAAGAGACAATAACGCTCCGGATAGTGCCGAAGACGACGATAATCCCCTCCAGCAAAACCTCGAGCGGGAGGATGAACAAGCTAGCCCTCCGGAACAGGCAGCAAACGGAGAATCAGAGGATGACAATTACATGCCTCTCTCCCAAGACGAAGTGAGCCTCGGCGACGAAGAATTTGTTGTGCCCGAGGATCCCGTCGAGCAGGAGCGCTTCAAGCGCCGGCTTGTAGCCACAACAAACAGCCTGAAGAAAAAGCAACAACAGCTTTGAGCTGATCAAGATCTGCTAGCGGATAGATGGACCGAAGTCCTGGCAGCCGAGGAATACGAACTCGAGCGCCCAACCAAGAGTTACCCAAAGTGCAGGTTGCTACCTCGACTCGAGGAGGAAGCATTAAAACATACACCACCAGCGTATGATGCGGCAGATCGGCCACCTCGTGGCCGAGACAGAGAGGCATATCAGCCCGAAGTCCAGCCCGCACCCCGCCGCCACTCAAACAAAAATACCAAGGCCCGGGGCAACACGCAGGACCTGCGAGACGTATTGGAAAACAAGGCAAAACATGCAAGATCGATCTACGGATCACGGGGGCGCGCACCAACACATGACGATGATCGTCACGCCGGATACACTAAAAGCAAATCCGGCCGAGCCGAACACGGCAGACAAGACTCGTATGAACTGCGTCGTGATATAGCCCGGCACAGAGGCGCCGCACACCCCCTATGCTTCACTGATGAAGTAATGGATCACGAATTCCCAGAAGGGTTTAAACTCGTAAACATTGAATCATATGATGGTACTACAGACCCCGCGGTATGGATAGAAGACTTCTTCCTCCACATTCACATGGCCCGTGGGGATGACCTACATGCCATCAAGTATCTCCCGCTAAAACTCAAAGGGCCGGCTCGGCATTGGCTCAATAGCTTGCCGGCAAACTCCATCGGAAGTTGGGAGAGCCTGGCAGAGGCATTCCTGGACAATTTCTAGGGCACTTATGTGCGACCGTTGGACGCTGACGATTTAAGCCATATAACTCAGCAGCCAGGGGAATCGGCCAGGAAATTCTGGACCCGGTTCCTAACCAAGAAGAACCAAATAGTCGACTGTCCGGATGCAGAGGCCTTAGCGGCATTTAAGCATAATATCCGTGACGAATGGCTCGCCCGGCACCACGGCAAAGAGAAGCCAAAATCCATGGCAGCCCTCACGACACTTATGACCCTCTTTTGCGCGGGCGAAGATAGCTGGTTGGCTCGTAGTACCAATACAGCAAGCAAGCCTGGCATATCAGAAGCCAGGGATAGCAACGGCAAACGATGACGCAACAAACACAAGCGCCGCAAATATGGTGAAAACGCCGAAAATACGGCAGTTAATGCCGGGTTCAGGAGCTCAAAGTCTGGTCAGCAGAAAGGGCCACCCAAAAATAAAAATACGGGTCCATCCAGTCTGGACCGCATACTCGATCGCCAATGCCAAATTCATGGCACCCCAGAAACGCCAGCCACCCATACCAACAGAGAATGCTGGGTCTTCAAACAAGCCGGCAGGGCATGCACCAAAGATGAAGGGAGGTCTCAAAGCGACGATAGCGACGAAGAGCCTAGATCACCGAACACAGGAGGGCAAAAGAAATTTCCCCCGCATATTCAATCGGTGAATGTGGTAAATACCACCCCAACTTACCAACTCGGACCAGATATGCACCCTTAGGTATGGCGACTCAACGAAACTAGTCGTCCCACAATATAAACTAGGGCCAGTCACCTTCAATCGCACGGATCGTCCGGTTAACGCCAATCAGGGCAATCCAGCCGCACTAGTCCTCGACCCAATAATAGACGGGTTCCACCTCACTCGAGTCCTTATGGACGGAGGTAGCAGTCTAAATCGGCTTTACCAGGACACAGTGCGCAAGATGGGCATCGATCATTCGGCGATCAAACCCACTAAAGCCACTTTCAGAGGCATTATACCAGGTGTGGAGGTTAGCTTTACAGGCTCCATTGCCCTTGAGGTAGTCTTCGGATCACCAGAAAATTACCGTATCGAAGAGTTAATCTTCGAAATCGTCCCTTTCCATAGTGATTATCAAGCACTGCTCGGACGAACCGCGTTCGCTCCATTCAACGCGGTGCCACATTACGCCTACCGTAAGCTCAAGATGCCCGGTCCACGCGGCGTCATCACGGTTAATGGCAAGGCCGAACCTTCCCTCGGCACCAACAAATACACCACTGCCTTAGCAGCAGAAACAACGAGCGGCACCTTGCAGCCGAACCTCGAGTCGATGACCAGGCTCCCGGACACCGTCAAGGGACTCCGAACTACTTCGCGGAAGGATAGCTCGGCTCGTCCAGAGCTCAACTAAACACTCCGGCGAAGGCCGGGACAGGCCGAACTCAGCGGCTCAACCGCCCTCCGGCACGTAAATATTTCTTACATTTCCTTCGCAGGTTCACCTTTGCGCCGACCAGGACGGGCTACACGGAGGCAGCTTGAACGCATAAGGGAATCCTTAGACATTCCCCGCAGTGACCATCCGGCTATATTACGGATCCGCATCCAGCCTCTTCCCCCTGGTCTCAGCAGGTTCTGCAATCATATTCCTTTTTTATCACATTACTTGTACCCATACGCATAGACGTACTATTCAAATACAACATGTGGATTTATATGACGTTTGCCTGCTGTTATTTCTTATTGAAATCATTTTTTCAAGTGGCATCCGTACATAGCGATATGCCTTAAAATATGCCAGGGGCTTCGTTTTACCCATAACACAGCAATAAAGTCCGAACACCTTCACGGAAGTTCGGCACCCCGAACCTATAGCATTATATGCATCAGCTCTGAATCATGTCTTGGGTCAATACTTGGGTTTGCCCAGCTCCCATGTTTTGGTACCTTATGTTCCGCTATATGGGCTAAGGTAGCACTGGGAGAACTACTGCGATTGTGTCCCGGTTCTTCCGGACGAGCACCTCAGTAGAGAAAGCCGAAAACCGACTGTCATGATACGGCGAGAGCTGGTCAACTGTTCAAGAGGTCACAAAATCTTTAAGGATTTCTCCCGCATAATTCCATAACCAATGCAGCGTGCGATGGATCGGTTTTTTCTCCGATCAGGTTCTTATAGAGCCCCTAGTACGGTCTTCCGAACACCAGGGGTTGCGCCTACCATACTAAAGCTCCTATGGCTAAGTGAGAGTGATAAAGCCCTATAGTCCGATTGCCTGGTTTGTTGTGCTGAGCACCTCCTTCGAAGGACCCAAAACAGGGATAAAGAGTGCTCAGGTTTATCCCGAACACCCCCGTACTTCTTACGTGGGGAAAGAAGCCGACGACTGGCCAACTCTCAGGTTTAACATATAAAACGGCCGCACAGGAGGGTAAACTTTTATATAACAGGCGACAAATAAATGACCTTGTTCAAACATTACAAAGTACAACATGATTGGCATTCATGGAAATATAATGTCCTTGGTGCATAGCTCCGCTGCAAGGTAGGATCCTTTCAGGACACTCTCATAATATAATTCGGGCTTGCGGTGCTCCTTCCCCTCTGGCAGTCCTTCGGTCATCAGCTTTTCGGCATCCATCTTCCCCCAGTGCACCTTTGCACGGGCGAAGGCCATTCGCGCACCTTCTATGCAGACCGACCGCTAGATGACGTCAAGTCGAGGGCAAGCGCTTACAAGCCGCTTCACGAGCCCGAAGTAGCTGCTTGGAATCGGCTCGGCAGGCCATAGCCGGATAACCAGATCTTTCATGGCTAGTTCCGCCGCCTTATGCAGTTCGATCGGCTATTTCAGTTGATCGACAAAAGGCACCGGATAATTCGGCGCCAAATACTGCGACCAGAAGAGCTTATCTGCGGTGTTCCTTTCTTCGGCTCGGTAGAATTAGGCGGCATCGGAGATGCTGCGAGGCAGCTCGGCAAATACCCCTGCAGAAATCCGAATTCAAAATTAGAAACATAATTTTCTCCTCAAATACTTGCTTTACATGGAAAAAGCCTTACCCGTTGCGATCTTCCTCGCCTCTTGGATCCCCTGCAGGGCGCTTTGGGTTTCCCCCCGGGCATCGCTCGTGGCCTGATGCGCCTTGGTGAGTTCAGATTCTTTCTTCGTTAAACTCTGCTCCAAGGTCTCGCATTTCTTCACGGCCTCTTGCAGCTCCTGCTCAGCTTTAATAACCCTGGCCTTGTGCTTCTCACGAAGAGCCTGCTCAGTGGTTGCCTTTTTCTCGGCTACGGCCACAGCCTTCTTAAGATCCTCAACTTCGGTCATCATCCCTAGCGCAAATCATGAAACATATTTCATCATACTGAAAATTCATTCGCAATAAATGTGAACAAGACTTGCGCATACCTTGTTTATCTCCCAACTGCATTTTCAACTGGCCAAGTTCTTCTTTGGCCTGCTCGAGACTTTGATTTAGTCCGGAGACCTCCGCAGTATGAGAGGCAGCAGCCGCTACAGACGCCTGCTTATAATAGAAGAGAAATAGATGTCATCCAGTGAGTCTTCCTGCGAACATAAATTTGATCCTCTGTCCGGTTCTTTCTTTCACCGAACAGTGTATCAGGGGCTACTATCCATACCATGACACTCTTTGAAACCTCATAAAACATACCTCAAAACCTTTTATAAGGCTGATACAGGCTTCATTCAGTCCACTCTCAGCAGACTGAATCTTCTCAATCACCGCACCCATAAGGGCACGGTGTTCATCGACGATGGAGGCGCTCTTCAGCGCCACCAACAAAGCATCCGACACCTCTGGTTGGATAGAGGTTGCCGGTGGAACAAGCATGCCCCCTCGAGCTGAGAAAGGCTGCCTGCTTGATTCTGGAGCCGTATTGGTCTCCGGAATTGCATCTGGCTCTGTGCCGAATTCAATATGGCCCCCGCCGTCAGCTCCCATGGGAATTTTCTCCCCCATGTGTCCGGCCCCTGAAGTTTGACCTCCAGGCGCTGCCTTCACGGTCTTTTCCTCTCCTCCTTGGCCGGGGTCCCTCTGGGACGAAGCCTCGGTGTTATTCACCCGTTTTGAGGAAGGGGCCTTCGGGGGTGTCCCGCTCTCCATAGCATCTGAGCTCAGCGAATCCTCTTGATGAGGATTGTTTGGTACAGGACCTCGCCGGACTACAAAAATATGGCTCAGGTTAAAATATTATGCCATGATGAGTCTGGACGCATAAACGTACTCGGATTTAATATACTCACGAATTCACCAGGGGCTGGGCCCTGGGATCCCACACCGGGCCGCTGTCGGCGGCGGCAGTGGACTCCTCCGGAAGAGGAGCTTTTCCCCTTTTAGGCGACTCGGCCTCCAAGTGTGCGGAGGCTGTCCTCTTCTTTCTTCCCCCCGCTGGGGATTCATCTTCCTCCTCCTCCTCGTCCTCTTCGGAGGCGGAACGGGCATCAGAGCCTTCGGATATTGTGTCCGAAGTGCCGCGGCGATGAAGGCCGCCCCGGGTCTTTTTTGCCTCCTTCTCGGCCGTCTTCTTTGGCACCTTGTAAGGCGCCGGGACCAGCATCTTCGTCAGAAGTGGGACGGCCGGTTCTTCGGGCAGTGGGGCCAGACAATGTATCCGCTCCGCCTTCTTCGTCCAGCCCTAGGAGAGTTGTAGAAAACACATTAAGCGCTTCCCTTGGGTTATGCGGAACAAAAGTATGATGACTTACCGAACTTGCAGGGCGGGACAGTTGGTACCCGCGGTCTTCGGTGGAGTCCGGCCATGATTTGCTGGACTTGAAGAGCACCTTCCAGATGTCCTTGTGCGAGGAGCCGAAAAGCTCTCGCAGGGTCTGGTGCTTGGCCGGATCGAATTCCCGTAGATTGCAAGTCCGGTGTTGACAAGGCAGGATCCGGCGAACTAACATCACCTGGACTACATTGACAAGTTCAATGTCCTTGTCTCCCATATCTTTAACGCGCGTCTGGAGCGCCGACAATTCGTCGGACGAAGACCATCTCAGGCCCTTCTTGACCCAGGATGTAAGCCGCAGAGGGGCACCGGATCGAAACTCGGGAGTAGCGGTCCATTCCGTGCCGCGCGGCTCGGTGATGTAAAATCACTACTGTTGCCACTCCTTGACGGAATCGTTAAAGGTGCCTGTTGGCCATGTGACGTTGGGCATCTTGCTCACCATAGCGCCCCCGCACTCGGCGTGCTCGCCGCCCACTACCTTGGGCTTCACATTAAAAATCTTCAGCCATAAGCCGAAGTGTGGCGAGATGCGGAGAAAAGCCTCGCACACGACAATGAACGTCGAGATGTTGAGGAAGGAATTAGGGGACAGATCATGAAGATCGATCCCATAATAATACATGATGCCGCGAACGAATGGGTGGAGGGGAAACCCTAACCCGCGGACAAAGTGAGGGAGGAATACAACCCTCTCGTGGGGTTCCGGAGTAGGGACGATCTGTCCCGCCGTCGGGAGACGGTAGCTGATTTTCTTGGCCAGATACCCGGCCTCCCAAAGCTTTTTGATATCCTTCTCCCGAACGGTAGAGTCCATCCACTTGCCTCCTGCTCCGGATCCGGACATTTTCGGAAGGCCTTTTGTGGGTAGAGAAGATGAACGCTTGGGCGCTGGAGCTTGGGCGGAGGGGAATGGATCGGGAAGTAGAAAGCATGGGTGCGAAAGGGAGTCCTCATCCCCTTATAAAGGCAGCAGGGATTCTGCGCCTCCCCACTTGCCTGATAAAACCACTTATTCCCCAAGCGCCATAATTGATGGCGCGGTTGGGTTACCCACACCCGTATTGATGAGAATCCCGTGATAAGGGGACACCATCTCTGCTTCGACAAAGACGTGCCAAGAGAACCGCCTCGCAATATGTGCGGTGGCTGGTTGTGAAAAACGGTTCGAATAATGACGGGGCCATGGTGCGATGTCATGCTGCAAAATGCGTCAACAGATTAGATTTGTGGGAATATTATTCTCTCTACGGTGGTATGTGGAATTTGTTTTGCAGAGCCGGACACTATCCTTGTGTTCGAAATCTTCTATGGAGTATTCGGAGGAGGAACCCGCCTTGCAATGCCGAAGGCGATCTGCGCGCCGGACTCATCATCACTGAAGCCTGGTTCAGAGGCTACTGAGGGAGTCCTGGATTAGGGGGTCCTCGGACAGCCGGACTATTGGACATGAAGATACAAGATTGAAGACTTCGTCCCGTGTCCGGATGGGACTCTCCTTGGCGTGGAAGGCAAGCTTGGCAATACGGATATGTAGACCTCCTCCCTTGTAACCGACTCTGTGTAACCCTAGCCCCCTCCGGTGTCTATATAAACCAGAGGGCTTAGTCCGTAGGACAAGAACAATCATACCATAGGCTAGCTTCTAGGGTTTAGCCTCTACGATCTCGTGGTAGATTAACTCTTGTAATACTCATATCATCAAGATCAATCAAGCAGGAAGTAGGGTATTACCTCCATCGAGAGGGCCCGAACCTGGGTAAACATTGTGTCCCCCGCCTCCTGTTACCATCCGCCTTAGACGCACAGTTCGGGACCCCCTACCCGAGATCCGCCGGTTTTGACACCGACAGATTGACAACCCCTTTCTTGCGTTGGTTGCGAGGATTTTATTTGTTTGTGTAGGTGCGAGGGACTCGTGCGTGGCCTCCTACTGGATTGATACCTTGGTTCTCAAAAACTGAGGGAAATACTTATGCTGCTTTACTGCATCACCCTTTCCTCTTCAAGGGAAAACCAACGCAGTGCTCAAGAGGTAGCAGCTCCTAGGGGGATCGATTGGTAGGAAAAGACCATCGCTCGTCCCCGACCGCCACTCATAAGGAAGACAAATACGTGCATGCTCCGACTTCATCACATAACGGTTCACCATACGTGCATGCTACAGGAATCACAAACTTTAACACAAGTATTTCTCAAATTCATAACCCCTCAACTAGCATGACTCTAATATCACCATCTTCATATCTCAAAACAATTATCAAGCATCCAACTTTTCTTAGTATTCAACGCACTTATAAGAAAGTTTTTACTAATCTTGGATGCCTATCATATTAAGACTACCTTTTCAATTTAAGCAAATTACCATGTTGTTTTGTAGGACTCTCAAAATAATATAAGTGAAGAATGAGAGAACAATAGTTTCTATAAAACAAGACCACCGCCGTGCTCTAAAAGATATAAGTGAAGCACTAGAGCAAAAACTATATAACTCAAAGGATATAACTGAAGCACATAGAGTATTCTAACAAATTCCAAATCATGTGTGTCTCTGTCAAAAGGTGTGTACAGCAAGGATAATTGTGGCATACTAACAAGCAAATACTCAAATTATACAAGATGCTCCAAGCAAAACACTTATCATGTGGTGAATAAAACTATAGCTCCAAGTAAAGTTACCGATGGACGAAGACGAAAAAGGGGATGCCTTCCGGGGCATCCCCAAGCTTTGGCTTTTTGGTGTCCTTAGATTATCTTGGGGTTCCATGGGCATCCCCAAGCTTAGCCTCTTTCCACTCCTTGTTCCATAATCCATCAAATCTTTTACCCAAAACTTGAAAACTTCACAACACAAAACTCAACAGAAAATCTCGTAAGCTCCGTTAGCGAAAGAAAACAAAACACCACTTCAAGGTACTATAATGAACTCATTCTTTATTTATATTGGTGTTAAACCTACTGTATTCCAACTTCTCTATGGTTTATAAACTATTTCATTAGCCATAGATTCATCAAAATAAGCAAACAACACACGAAAAACAGAATCTGTCAAAAACAAAACAGTCTGTAGTAATCTGTAACTAACGCAAACTTCTGGAACTCCAAAACTTCTAACAAAATAGGATGACATAGAAAATTTGTTTCATGATCTGATGCAATTCGAATCAATATTTTATCACATTCTGGTGATTAACAATTTTCGTGAACAGAAAGTTTCTGGAATTTTCAGCAAGATCAAATAACTATCATCCAAGAAGATCCTATAGGTTTAACTTGGCACAAACACTAATTGAAACATAAAAACAAATCTAACCAGAGGCTATATCAAAGATTTATTCCAAAACAGAAGCAAAAGGCAAAAAATAAAAATAAAATTGGGTTGCCTCCCAACAAGCGCTATCGTTTAATGCCCCTAGCTAGGCATAGAAACACGGATAGATCTAGGTATTGCCATCTTTGGTAGGCAATCCATAAGTGGCTATCATAATAGATTCATATGGCAATTTAATTTTCTTTTGAGGGAAGTGCTCCATGCCTTTCCTCAACGGAAATTGGAATCTAATATTTCCTTCCTTCATATCAATGATTGCACCAATCGTTCTAAGGAAAGGTCTACCAAGAATAATAGGACATGAAGGATTGCAATCTATATCAAGAACAATAAAATCTACGGGCACATAATTCCTATTTGCAACAATAAGAACATCATTAATTCTTCCCATAGGTTTCTTAATAGTGGAATCCGCAAGGTGCAAGTTTAAAGAACAATCATAAAATTCACGGAATCCTAGCAAGTCACATAAAGTTTTTGGTATCGTGGAAACACTAGCACCCAAATCACACAAAGCATAGCACTCATGATCTTTAATTTTAATTTTAATAGTAGGTTCCCACTCATCATAAAGTTTTCTAGGGATAGAAACTTCCAACTCAAGTTTTTCTTCATAAGATTGCATTAAAGCATCAACGATATGTTTAGTGAAAGCTTTATTTTGACTATAAGCATGAGGAGAATTTAACACGGATTGCAACAAGGAAATACAATCTATAAAAGAGCAATTATCATAATTAAATCCCTTGAAATCCAAAATAGTGGGTTCATTGATATCTAAAGTTTTGACCTCTTCAATCCCACTTTTACCAATTTTTGCATCAAGATCTAAAAACTCCGAATTTTTGGGACGCCTTCTAGGTAAAGGTGACTCATCTCCAATCCCATCATTATCAAGATTAATATTGCAAAAAAAATATTTAATAGGAGACACATCAATAACTTTTAGATCTTCATCTTTATTCTCATAAAAATTAGAAGAACACGCTTTTACAAAGCAATCTTTCTTAGCACGCATCCTAGCGGTTCTTTCTTTGCACTCATCAATGGAAATTCTCATGGCTTTGGGAGACTCATTGATATCATGCTTAGGTGGAATAGATCTAAGTTTCAAAGAATCAACATCAAGAGAAATTCTATCAGCGTTCCTAGCCAATTCGTCAACTTTAAGCAATTTTTCTTCAAGCAAAGCATTGAAATTCTTTTGCGAATTCATAAATTCTTTAACACTAGTCTCAAATTCAGAGGGCATCTTATTTAAATTTCCATAAGAGTTGTTGTAGGAATTACCATAATTATTAGAGGAATTACTAGGATACGGCCTAGGATTAAAGTTTCCTCTATATGCGTTGTTACCAAATTTATTCCTACCAACAAAATTCACATCCATAGATTCATTATTATTCTCAATCAAAGTAGACAAAGGCATATCATTAGGATCAGAAGAAACACTCTTATTAGCAAATAATTTCATAAGTTCATCCATCTTTCCACTCAAAACATTAATTTCTTCTACCGCATGCACTTTTTTATTAGTAGATCTTTCGGTGTGCCATTGAGAATAATTGACCATAATATTATCTAGGAGTTTAGTAGCTTCTCCTAAAGTGATTTCCATAAAAGTGCCTCCCGCGGCCGAATCTAAAAGATTTCTAGAAGCAAAATTCAATCCGGCATAAAAATTTTGTATAATCATCCAAAGATTCAAACCATGTGTAGGGCAATTACGTATTATTAATTTCATTCTCTCCCAAGCTTGTGCAACATGTTCATGATCAAGTTGCTTAAAATTCATGATATCGTTTCTAAGAGAGATGATCTTAGCCGGAGGAAAATACTTAGAGATAAAAGCATCTTTGCACTAGTTCCAAGACTCAATACTATTTTTAGGCAAAGACGAAAACCAAGCTTTAGCACGATCTCTAAGAGAAAAAGGAAATAGCTTCAATTTAACAATATCATTGTCCACATGTTTCTTCTTTTGCATATCACACAAATCAACGAAGCTATTTAGATGGGTAGCGGCATCTTCACTTGGAAGACCGGCGAATTGATCTTTCATGACAAGATTCAACAAAGCAGCATTAATTTCACAAGATTCAGCATCGGTAAGAGGACCAATCGGAGTGCTAAGAAAATCATTGTTGTTGGTATTGGAAAAGTCACACAATTTAGTATTATCTTGAGCCATCATGACAAGCAAGCAATCCAACACACGAGCAAACAAGAAGCGAGCGAGAAAGAGGCGAAGGAAAAAAAGGGCGAATAAAACGGCAAGGGTGAAGTGGGGGAGAGGAAAACGAGAGGCAAATGGAAAATAATGTAATGCGGGAGATAAGAGTTTGTGATGGGTACTTGGTACATTGACTTTTGCGTAGACTCCCCGGCACCGGCGCCAGAAATGGCTCGTTGTTGGGAAATCAAATCTTGACTTGACTTGGCGCGAATCTCCCCGGCAACGGAGCCAGAAATCCTTCTTGCTACCTCTTGAGCACTGTGTTGGTCTTCCCTTGAAGAGGAAAGGGTGATGCGGTAAAGTAGCGTAAGTATTTCCCTCAATTTTTGAGAACCAAGGTATCAATCCAGTAGGAGACCACGCTCAAGTCCCTCGCACCTACACAAACAAATAAAAACCTCGCAACCAATGCAATAAAGGGGTTGTCAATCCCTTCACGATCACTTACGAAAGTGAGATCTGATAGATATAATAAGATAATATTTTTGATATTTTTATAATAAAGATGCAAAGTAAAATAAAAGGCAATAAAAATAGCCAAGTGTTGGAAGATTAATATGATGAAAAATAGAACCGGGGGCCATAGGTTTCACTAGTGGCTTCTCTCAAGATAGCATAAGTATTACGGTGGGTGAACAAATTACTGTCGAGCAATTGATAGAATTGAGCATAGTTATGAGAATATCTAGGTATGATCATGTATATAGGCATCACGTCCGCGACAAGTAGACCAAAACGATTCTGCATCTACTACTATTACTCCACACATCGACCGCTATCCAGCATGCATCTAGAGTATTAAGTTCATAAGAACAGAGTAATGCTTTAAGTAAGATGACATGATGTAGAGGGATAAACTCATGCAATATGATATAAACCCTATCTTATTATCCTCGATGGCAACAATACAATACGTGCCTTGCTGCCCCTGCTGTCACTGGGAAAGGACACCGCAAGATTGAACCCAAAGCTAAGCACTTCTCCCATTGCAAGAAAGATCAATCTAGTAGGCCAAACCAAACTGATAATTCGAAGAGACTTGCAAAGATAACCAATCATACATAAAAGATTTCAGAAGAAATTTAAATATTGTTCATAGATAATCTTGATCATAAACCCACAATGCATCGGTCTCAACAAACACACCGCAAAAGAAGATTACATTGAACAGATCTCCAAGAGAATCGAGGAGAACTTTGTATTGAGATCCAAAGAGAGAGAAGAAGTCATCTAGATAATAACTATGGACCCGAAGGTCTGAGGTAAACTACTCACACATCATCGGAGAGGCTATGGTGTTGATGTAGAAGCCCTCCGTGATCAATGCCCCCTCCGGCAGGACGCCGAAAAGGCCCCAAGATGGGATCTCACGGGTATAGAAGGTTGCGGCGGTGGAATTAGGTTTTCGTGGGTGCCTCTGATGGTTTGGGGGTATGGAGATATATATAGGAGGAAGAAGTACGTCGCTGGAGCAACGTGGGCCCCACGAGGGTGGAGGGCGCGCCTGGGGGGTAGGCGCGCCCCCTGCCTCATGCTCTCCTCGTTGATTGCTTTACGTAGACTCCAAGTCCTCTGGATCACGTCTGTTCTGAAAATCGCATTCCCGAAGGTTTCATTCCGTTTGGACTCCGTTTGATATTCTTTTTCTGCAGAACACTGAAATAGGCAAAAAACAGGAATTTGGGCTGGGCCTCCGGTTAATAGGTTAGTCCCAAAAATAATATAAAAGTGTATAAATAAGCCCATTAAACATCCAAAACAGAATATATAATAGCATGGAGCAATCAAAAATTATAGATATGTTGGAGACGTATCAATCACCCTTTCCTATTCAAGGGAAAAAACAACGCAAGCTCAAGAGGTAGCAAGAAGGATTTCTGGCGCCATTGCTGGGGAGATCTAAGCCAAGTCAAGACATACCAAGTACCCATCACAACTCTTATCCCTCGCATTACATTATTTGCCATTTGCCTCTCATTTTCCTCTCCCCCACTTCACCCTTGCCGTTTTATTCGCCCTCTTTTTCCGTTCGTCTCTTTTCGCTTGCTCTGTGTGTGCTCGTTCTTTGCGCAATCTGCTGCCATCATGTCTGAAATTGGGGAGTTTATCATTGATAAGGATAATAATATGGAAAACTTTGACGCTTTTGATGATCCTCTTGAAGATCCCACTATTTTACACACTAAAAAGTTTCGAATTGGTAGCGGTAATATTATTGGAAAAGGAGTTATTCAAGATTTCTTTACTTGTGCCGGTACCCTGCCCACTATAGGTGGAAGGTCTATTCTTCATAGAACCAGTAGTCTTGCGGATGCTATATCTTTGCTCGTAGTTGAACTTGAAAGACAATTTATTCATATGCATCCTTGAATACAAAGGATTTTTCTAGAGTTTTCCAATATCGAGCATTCTTCTGTTAAGCGAGCAGCTACTATCTTTTTGGCACATGAGTTCAGATTTATAATGAAAGAGGCCAATGAAATTTTTGCACATTATAGGGAGGACGCTGGTCGTCCTCCCATAGAAGCTATCCTTTTTAATCAAGAAGACTTAATGGGTTTACGATCTCTAGATCATGTTGCTTACAATTAAAACCTTAGAAAGAAGGTTCCTACCGATGTTCTAGTTGATAGAATTTCTGAACTCAATGATGATTTTGCTATTCAGAACAATGGGTTAGGTTTTTCTCTTGAACAAAGGCTCATGACTTTTTGCCAAAAGAATGCTTATAATGATGATTTGGTTGTGCAATATAAGGGGCCAAAGGAGGAACCCATACCTCCCGAGCTTGATCTTGGGGACTTTTGTCCCATTAAATTTAGCCCTTTTGATTATTTTTGCTTGCCACAAAGAAAACTTTCTGCTGAACGTAGGGAATATGAGATGATTTTTCGCAATTTTCCTTACCATTATTATGGTAATACCTAGATCTATCCTTGCCTTTTTGCCTAGCTAGGGGCGTTAAACGATAGCGCTTGTTGGGAGGCAACCCAATTTTATTTTTGTTTCTTGCTTTTTGGTTCTGTTTAGTAATAAATAATTCATATAGCCTGTGTTTTCATGTTTTAATTCGTGTTTTTGCCAAGTAGAACCTTTGGGAAGACTTGGGTGAAGTCTTTTTCATCTTGATGTAAAAAACAGAAATTTTAGCGCTCACGAGATTAACAGGCATTTTTTACGGAAGAGTGCTTTTAGGTTGATTCTTTTTACAGATGATTAATAGACAAATTCCTGACGTCCAGAAATTTATTTCAGAATTTATGGAGTTCCAGAAGTATACGTTTGATACAGATTACTACAGACTGTTCTGTTTTTGACAGATTCTGTTTTTCGTGTGTTGTTTGCTTATTTTGATGAATCTATGGCTAGTATCGGAGGGTATAAACCATAGAGAAGTTGGAATACAGTAGGTTTAACACCAATATAAATAAATAATGAGTTAATTATAGTACATTGAAGTGGTGGTTTGTTTTCTTTCGCTAACGGCGCTCATGAGATTTTTCTGTTGAGTTTTGTGTTGTGAAGTTTTCAAGTTTTGGGTAAAGATTTGATGGATTATGGAATAAGGAGTGGCAAGAGCCTAAGCTTGGGGATACCCAAGGCACCCCAAGGTAAAATTCAAGGACAACCAAAAGCCTAAGCTTGGGGATGCCCCAGAAGGCATCCCCTCTTTCGTCTTCGTCTATCGGTAACTTTACTTGAGGCTATATTTTTATTCACCACATGATATGTGTTTTGCTTGGAGCATCTTGTATGATTTGAGTATTTGCTTTTTAGTTTACCACAATCTTCCTTGCTGTACACACCTTTTGGGAGAGACACACATGAATCGGAATTTATTAGAATACTCTATGTGCTTCACTTATATCTTTTGAGCTAGATAATTTTGCTCTAGTGCTTCACTTATATCTTTTAGAGCACGGTGGTGGTTTTATTTTATAGAAATTATTGATCTCTCATGCTTCACTTTTATCATTTTGAGAGTCCTTTAGAACAGCATGGTAATTTACTTTGGCTGTAAAATTAGTCCTAATATGATAGGCATCCAAGGTGGGTATAATAAAAACATTCATAAAAAGATACTATGAGAAGTTTGATACTTGATGATTGTTTTGAGATATGAAGATGGTAATATTAGAGTTGTGCTAATTGAGTAGTTGTGAATTTGAGAAATACTTGTGTTGAAGTTTGCAAGTCTCGTAGCATGCACATATGGTAAACGTTGTGTAACAAATCTAAAGCATGAGGTGTTCTTTGATTGTCATCCTTATGAGTGGCGGTCGGGGACGAGCGATGGTCTTTTCCTACCAATCTATCCCCCTAGGAGCATGCGCATAATGCTTGGTTTTTGATGACTTGTATATTTGCAATAAGTATGTGAGTTCTTTATGACTAATGTTGAGTCCATGGATTATACGCACTCTCACCTTTCCATCATTACTAGCCTCTTCGGTATCGTGCATTGCCCTTTCTCACCTTGAGAGTTGGTGCAAACTTCGCCGGTGCATCCAAACCTCGTGATATGATAGCTCTATCACACATAAACCTCCTTATATCTTCCTCAAAACAGCCACCATACCTACCTATTATGGCATTTCCATAGCCATTCCGAGATATATTGCCATGAAACTTTCAACCGTTTCAGTTATTATGACATGCTTCATCATTGTCATATTGCCTTGCATGATCATGTAGTTGACACCGTATTTGTAGCAAAGCCACCATGCATAATTTATCATACATGTCACTCTTGATTCATTGGCCATCCCGGTACACCGCCGGAGGCATTTAGATAGAGTCATATTTTGTTCTAGTATCGAGTTGTAATCATTGAGTTGTAAATAAATAGAAGTGTGATGATCATCATTAATAGAGCATTGTCCGAAATAAAAAATAAAAAAAGAAAGGCCAAATAAAAAATAGAAAGGCCCAAAAAAGGGGAAAAAAGAAATAAAAAGGGACAATGCTACTATCCTTTTTTTTCACACTTGTGCTTCAAAGTAGCACCATGATCTTTATGATAGAGAGTCTCTTGTTTTGTCACTTTCATATACTAATGGGAATTTTTCATTATAGAACTTGGCTTGTATATTCCAACAATGGGCTTCCTCAAATGCCCTAGGTCTTCATGAGCAAGCAAGTTGGATGCACACCCACTTAGTTTCTTTTGTTGAGCTTTCATACATTTATAGCTCTAGTGCATCTGTTGCATGGCAATCCCTACTCCTTGCATTGACATCAATTGATGGGCATCTCCCTAGCCCGTTGATTAGCCGCGTCAATGTGAGACTTTATCTTTTTTTGTCTTCTCCACATAACCCCCATCATCATACTCTATTCCACCTATAGTGCTATATCCATGGCTCACACTCATGTATTGCATGAAAGTTGAAAAAAGTTTGAGATTACTAAAGTATGAAACAATTGCTTGGCTTGTCATCGGGGTTGTGCATGATGAGAGCATTCTTGTGTGACGAAAACGGAGCATGACCAAACTATATGATTTTGTAGGGATGAACTTTCTTTGGCCATGTTATTTTGAGAAGACATAATTGCTTAGTTAGTATGCTTGAAGTATTATTATTTTTATGTCAATATTAAACTTTTATCTTGAATCTCTCGGATCTGAACATTCATGCCACTATAAAGAGAATTACTTAGAAAATTATGTTAGGTAGCATTCCACATCAAAAATTCTATTTTTATCATTTACCTACTCGAGGACGAGCAGGAATTAAGCTTGGGGATGCTTGATACGTCTCCAACGTATCTATAATTTTTTATTGTTCCATGCTATTATATTACCTGTTTTGGATGTTTAATGGGCTTTATTATACACTTTTATATTATTTTTGGGACTAACCTATTAACCGAAGGCCTAGTGCAAATCGCTGTTTTTTTGCCTATCTCAGCGTTTCGCAGAAAAGGAATATCAAACGGAATCCAAACGGAATGAAACCTTCGGGAGAGTGATTTTTGGAACAAACGTGATCCAGGAGACTTGGAGTGTACGTCATGAAAGAAGCGAGAAGGCCACGAGGCAGGGAGGCGCGCCCCCCACCCTCATGGGCCCCTCGCAGCTCCACCGACCTACTTCTTCCTCCTATATATACCCATATACCCCGAAAACATCCAGGAGCACCACGAAACCCTATTTCCACCGCCGCAACCTTCTGTACCTATGATATCCCATCTTGGGGCCTTTTCCAGCACTCCGCCGGAGGGGAAATCGGTCACGGAGGGCTCCTACATCAACACCATAGCCTCTCCGATGATGTGTGAGTAGTTTACCACAGACCTTCGGGTGCATAGTTATTAGCTAGATGGCTTCTTCTCTCTCTTTGGATCTCAATACAAAGTTCTCCTTGATCTTCTTGGAGATCTATTCGATGTAATTATTTTTGAGGTGTGTTTGTCGAGATCCGATGAATTGTGGGTTTATGATCAAGATTATCTATGAACAATATTTGAATCTTCTCTGAATTCTTTTATGTATGATTTTTTATCTTTGCAAGTCTCTTTGAATTATCAGTTTGGTTTGGCCTACTAGATTGATCTTTCTTGCAATGGGAGAAGTGCATAGCTTTGGGTTCAATCTTGTGGTGTCCTTTCCCAGTGACAGCAGGGGCAGCAAGGCATGCATTGTATTGTTGCCATCGAGGATAAAAAGATGGGGTTTATATCATATTGCTTGAGCTTATCCCTCTACATCATGTCATCTTGCCTAATGCGTTACTCTGTTGTTATGAACTTAATACTCTAGATGCATGCTGGATAGCGGTCGATGTGTGGAGTAATAGTAGTAGATGCAGAATCGTTTCGGTCTACTTGTCGCAGACGTGATGCCTATATACATTATCATGCCTAGATATTCTCATAACTATGCACTTTTCTTTCAGTTACTCGACAGTAATTTGTTCACCCACCATAATACTTATGCTATCTTGAGAGAAGCCACTAGTGAAACCTATGGCCCCGGGTCTATTTTCCATCATATAAGTTTCCAATCTATTTTCACTTTGCAATCTTTACTTTCAATCTATATCATAAAAATACCAAAAATATTTATCTTATTATCTCTATCAGATCTCACTTTTGCAATTGGCCGTGAAGGGATTGACAACCCTTTATCGTGTTGGTTGCAAGGTTCTTATTTGTTTGTGTAGGTACGAGGCGACTTGTGTGTAGTCTCCTACTGGATTGATACCTTGGTTCTCAAAAACTGAGGGAAATACTTACGCTACTTTGCCGCATCACCCTTTCCTCTTCACGGGAAAAAACAACATAAGCTCAAGAGGTAGCAATGCCTATGTAATGATCATTGCCTGGATATCGACATAATTATTTGAGGTTCTATCAATTACCCAACAGTAATTTGTTTACCCACAGTTTGCTATTTTTCTTGAGAGAAGCCACTAGTGAAACCTACGGCCCCCAGGTTTTCTTTATCATATATTTGCTTGCGATCTACTTTTCCTTTGCATTTTTATTCAGATCTATTAAACCAAAAATACAAAAATACTTTGCTGCACTTTATTTTATTCGCGATCTATTATTTCAATCTACTACAAATTTCTGGCATCGTTACCCGAAAGGGATTGACAACCCCTTTAACACGTTGGGTTGCGAGGTGTTGTTATTTGTGTGCAGGTGTTGTTTACGTTGTGTTGCTTGGTTCTCCTACTGGTTCAATAACCTTGGTTTCTTCACTCAGGGAAATACCTATAGTCGATGTGCTGCATCATCCCTTCCTCTTTGGGGAAATACCGACGTAGTCCTAGTAGACAGGAGCTTTTCTGGCGCTATAGTCAGAGAGCGATCAACGCCGGCCTCCCGCGGGGCACCGTCTTCCTGGAAGATGACGGCCTACCGCGACTTCGTTGGCCGCACCCATCCCTGCCTCCCTGATATGTCTCCGTCGTATCTATAATTTTTTATTGTTCCATGCCAATATTATACAACTTTCATATACTTTTGGCAACATTTTATACTATTTTTGGGACTAACATATTGATCCAGTGTCCAGTGCCAGTTCCTGTTTGTTGCATGTTTTATGTTTCGCAGAAACCCCATATCAAACGAAATCCAAACAGGATAAAAACGGACGGAGAATATTTTTGGAATATTTGGAGAATATGGGAAGAAGAATCAACGCGAAATGTTGCCCGAGGTGGCCACGAGGCAGGGGGCGCGCCTGCCCCCCTGGACGCGCCCCTGACCCTCGTGGGCCACCCGTAAAGCGGTTGTTGCTCTTCTTTGGCCGCAATAAAGCTAATTTTCGGAGAAAAATCTGGGCGAAGGTTTCAATCCAATTGGAGTTAGGGATCTCCATATATATACGAAACGGTGAAAGGGCAGAATACCAGAACGCAGAAACAGAGAGAGACAGAGAGACAGATCCAATCTCGGAGGGGCTCTCGCCCCTCCCATGCCATGGAGGCCAAGGACCAGAGGGCAAACCCTTCTCCTATCTAGGGAGGAGGTCAAGGAAGAAGAAGAAGAAGGGGGCCCCTCTCCCCCTCTCTTCCGGTGGCGCTGGAACGCTGCCGTGGCCACCATCATCATCACCGCGATCTTCACCAACACCTCCGCCATCTTCACCAACATCTCCATCACCTTCCCCCCCTCTATCTACAGCGGTCCACTCTCCCGTAACCCGCTGTACCCTCTACTTGAACATGGTGCTTTATGCTTCATATTATTATCCAATGATGTGTTGCCATCCTATGATGTCTAAGTAGATTTTCGTTGTCCTATCGGTGGTTGATGAATTGCTACGATTGATTTAATTTGCTTGTGGTTATGTTGTTGTCCTTTGGTGCCCATCATATGAGCGCGCACGTGGATCACACCATAGGGTTAGTTGTATGTTGATAGGACTATGTATTGGAGGGCAAGAGTGACAGAAGCTTCAACCTAGTATAGAAATTGATGCATGCGGGATTGAAGGGGGACCAATATATCTTAATGCTATGGTTGGGTTTTACCTTAATGAACGTTAGTAGTTGTGGACACTTGCTAATAGTTCCAATCATAAGTGCATAGAATTCCAAGTAAGGGATGACATGCTAGCAGTGGCCTCTCCCACATAAAACTTGCTATCGGTCTAGTAAAGTAGTCAATTGCTTAAGGGACAATTTCGCAACTCCTACCACCACTTTTCCACACTCGCTATACTAACTTTATTGCTTCTTTACCTAAACTGCCCCTAGCTTTTATTTACGTGCTCTTTATATTCTTGCAAATATATCCAAAAACACCTACAAAGTACTTCTAGTTTCATACTTGTTCTAGGTAAAGCGAACGTTAAGCATGCGTAGAGTTGTATCGGTGGTCGATAGAACTTGAGGGAATGTTTGTTCTACCTTTAGCTCCTCGTTCGGTTCGACACTCTTACTTATCGAAAGAGGCTACAATTGATCCCCTATACTTGTGGGTTATCAAGACCTTTTTCTGGCGCCGTTGCCGGGGAGTCATAGCGTGGGGTGAATATTCTCGTGTGTGCTTGTTTGCTTTATCACTAAGTAGTTTTTATTTGCTGTTCTAAGTTGTTTTCTATCTTTAGTTATGGGTAGGAAACGCAAAATACCAAAAAAATTAGTTGTACCTACTGAACCAATGGTTGAAGAACCACTCAAAATCTATCACACTCCTAAAGCTTTTTACTTGGATCATCATCGATCCCTATGTGCTCGTGTTGAAACCCCAACTAGCTTAGTTGAGGGCAGATCTTTAGATGAGCATGCTTGTTATGTGCGGCACCGCATATCTGAAAAAGGGAAATTGTTACTGGATCAAATTCATCGTTTGCAATGCTATGCTTGGAATTTATGTGAAATATATGATATTACTTGTTGTTCTGAAGACCCTAAGAAACACCTTCCCTACCAATGTTTGTTTAGTGATAATGGAATCGTATCTTTGTATGCTAAGGGTGTTTATAATTACTATGATGTTCAACAAATTGAAGAATTTGTTGCTTTTAAGGGTGCTTATGAAATTGCTTCTTTGATTGAAAAGTATGATGCTACTCTTTACAAATCTGAAAATTTTGCCATACTTAAATATTGCTATGATAGTTATGCTTCTAATGCTTATGTTAAACCATATATTGAGGACTCCTCCGCTGTCAAAGAAGAAATTGATATTTTGCAGGAGTCTATGGAAGAAGAAATTGATGAAACTGTGAGCTCATTGGATGAAAAAGATGATGAGGAGAGCGAACAACAAAAGGAGGAAGAGCGGATTAGCTACCCGTGCCCACCTTCTAATGAGAGTAACTCTTCAACTCATACATTGTTTAATTTCCCTTCATGCTTACCGAAGGATGATTGCTATGATGATTGTTATGACCCCGTTGATTCTTTTGAAATATCCCTTTTTGATGATGCTTGCTATGCTTGTGGCCATGATGCCAATATGAATGGTGCTTATGGAGATGAACTTGCTATAGTTCCTTATGTTAAAGATGAAATTGTTGTTATTGCACCCACGCATGATAGTCCTATTATCTTTTTGAATTCTCCAAACTACACTATATCGGAGAAGTTTGCTCTTATTAAGGATTATATTGATGGGTTGCCTCTTACTATTACGCATGATGATTTTGATAGATATAATATGCATGTGCTTGCTGCTCCTGCTTGCAATTATTATGAGCGAGGAACTATATCTCCACCTCTCTATGTTTCCCACATGATAAAATTGCAAGAAACTGTTTGTACTATGCATTGGCCTTTACTATGTGTGCATGAATTGTTCTTTTATGACATGCCAATGCATAGGAAGAGAGTTAGACTTCGTCATTGCTTGATATATGTTGCTTTGTGCTCACTACTAAATGCCAAATCATTGCTAATTAAAATTGGCTTTGATATACCTTGGGATCCGGGTGGATTCATTACTTGAGCACTATATGCCTAGCTTAATGGCTTTAAAGAAAGCGCTGCCAGGGAGACAACCCAGAATTTTTAGAGATTCATTTATTTCTGTTGTGTGCTTTTATATAGTTTAAAAACAAAAAATAAAGAGGGGAACCCAAAACTTTTCAAAAAGAAAAGTGAAAGTGAGATAGACGGGCATTGTGAAAGTGGGGGACGTCCTTGAACTTTGTTCATGCCCATGGAAACTTTGTGAATCTTAATTACAGAAACTTTTCAACAAAAATAATTATCCCCTTGTACAATTCCATTTTATTATAAAAATAATGTGCCGAGGTTTGCCTTTAGGATGTTTACAATGCTTGTTGGTTTGTGCGGTGCAGGTCAGAAACTTTGCCTATAGTGCGCGATTTTACATTTTTTACTGGAACTTCAAACGGTTCTGATTCTTTTTGCACTGTATTTCTATACAATTTTTTTATTTTTTATAATTTTGGCAGAATTTTTCAAGTATCAGAGGTATGGTGAATGTTCATATTATTACAGACTGTTCTGTTTTTGACAGATTCTGTTTTTGATGCATAGTTTGCTTGTTTTGATGAAACTATCGATTTATATCAGTGGATTAAGCCATGGAAAAGTTATATTACAGTAGCTACAATGCAAAAACAAAATATGAATTGGTTTGCAATAGTAATTAGAGTAGTGATTTGCTTTATTATACTAACGGATCTTACCGAGTTTTTTGTTGAAGTTTTGTGTGGATGAAGTGTTCGATGATCGAGAGGGTCTCGATGTGAGAAGAAGGAAGAGAGGCAAGAGCTCAAGCTTGGGGATGCCCGAGGCACTCCAAGTAAATATTCAAGGAGACTCAAGCATCTAAGCTTGGGGATGCCCCGGAAGGCATCCCCTCTTTCTTCAACGAGTATTGGTATGTTTTCGGATTCGTTTCGTTCATGCGATATGTGCAAATCTTGGAGCGTCTTTTGCAATTAGTTTTCATTTTTATTTTATGCACCATGCTGGTATGAGATAGTCCTTGGTTGATTTATAGAATGCTCTTTGCACTTCACTTATATTCTTTGAGTATGGCTTTATAGAATGCTTCATGTGCTTCACTTATATCATTTGAAGTTTGGATTGTCTGTTTCTCTTCACATAGAAAACCGCCATTTGTAGAATGCTCTTTTGCTTCACTTATATTTGTTAGAGCGTGGGCAGAAAGAATTAAACTCTCTTGCTTCACTTATATCTATTTAGAGAGATGACAGGAATTGGTCATTCACATGGTTAGTCATAAAATCCTACATGAAACTTGTAGATCACTGAATATGATATGTTTGATTCCTTGCAATAGTTTTGCGATATAAAGGTGGTGATATTAGAGTCGTGCTAGTTGAGTAATTGTGAAATTGAGGAATACTTGTGTTGAGGTTTGCATGTCCCGTAGCATGCACGTATGGTGAACCGTTATGTAACGAAGTCAGAGCATGAGGTGTTCTTTCATTGCTTTCCTTATGAGTGGCGGTCGGGGACGAGCGATGGTCTTTTCCTACCAATCTATCCCCCTAGGGGCATGCATACTAGTACTTTGCTTCGAGGGCTAATAAACTTTTGCAATAAGTATATGAGTTCATTATGACTAATATGAGTCCATGGATTATACGCACTCTCACCCTTCCATCATTGCTAGCCTCTTCGGTACCGTGCATTGCCCTTTCTCACCTCGAGAGTTGGTGCAAACTTCGCCGGTGCATCCAAACCCCGTGATACGATACGCTCTATCACACATAAACCTCCTTATATCTTCCTCAAAACAGTCACCATACCTACCTATCATGGCATTTCCATAGCCATTTCGAGA
Source organism: Triticum aestivum (assembly GCF_018294505.1). Lineage (NCBI taxonomy): Eukaryota > Viridiplantae > Streptophyta > Magnoliopsida > Poales > Poaceae > Triticum > Triticum aestivum. Next base: position 102,373,193 of record NC_057802.1, read on the forward strand.
TATATTGCCATGCAACTTCCATCATCATCATATACATGACTTGAGCATTTACTGTCATATTGATTTGCATGATCGTAAGATAGCTATCATGATATTTTCATGGCTTGTCCGTGTTTTGATATCTTTGCTATGCTAGATCATTGCACATCCCGGTACACCGCCGGAGGCATTCATATAGAGTCATACTTTGTTCTAGACATCAAGTTGTAATATTGAGTTGTAAGTAAATAAAAGTGTGATGATCATCATTATTAGAACATTGTACCATGTGAGGTTATCAAACTAAAAGAGACCAAAGAAGCCCAAATTAAAAAAAAGGCCAAAGAAGCCCACCAAAAGAAAAAAAAGAAAATAAAAGAAAATAAAAAAATGAGAGAAAAAGAGAGAAGGGGCAATGTTACTATCCTTTTACCACACTTGTGCTTCAGAGTAGCACCATGTTCTTCATATAGAGAGTCTCTTGAGTTATCACTTTCATACACTAGTGGGAATTTTCATTATAGAACTTGGCTTGTATATTCCAATGATGGGCTTCCTCAAATGCCTGAGGTCTTCATGAGCAAGCAAGTTGGATGCACACCCACTTAGTTTCCAGTTTGAGCTTTCATACACTTATAGCTCTTAGTGCATCCGTTGCATGGCAATCCCTACTCCTCACATTGACATCAATTGATGGGCATCTCCATAGCCCGTTGATTAGCCGTGTCGATGTGAGACTTTCTCCTTTTTTGTCTTCTCACACAACCTCCATCATCATATGCTATTCCACCCATAGTGCTATGTCCGTGGCTTGCGCTCATGTATTGCGTGAGGGTTGAAAAGGCTGAAGCGCATTAAAAAGTATGAACCAATTGCTCGGCTTGTCATCGGGGTTGTGCATGATTTGAATGCTTTGTGTGGTGAAGATGGAGCATAGCCAGACTATATGATTTTGTAGGGATGAGCTTTCTTTGGCTATGTTATTTCGATAAGACATAATTTCTTGGTTGGTATGCTTGAAGTATTATTGTTTTTATGTCAAAAGATAGACTATTGCTTTGAATCACTCGTGTCTTAATATTCATGCCATGATTAGATACATGATCAAGATTATGCTAGGTAGCATTCCACATCAAAAATTATCTTTTTTATCATTTACCTACTCGAGGACGAACATGAATTAAGCTTGGGGATGCTGATACGTCTCCGTCATATCTATAGTTTTTTATTGTTCCATGCCAATATTATACAACTTTCATATACTTTTGGTAACTTTTTATACTATTTTTTGGACTAACATATTGATCCAGTGCCCAGTGCCAGTTCCTGTTTGTTGCATGTTTTATGTTTCGCAGAAACCCCATATCAAACGGAATCCAAGCAAGATAAAAAAGGACAGAGAATATTTTTGGAATATTTGGAGAATATGGGAGGAAGAATCAACGCGAAACGGTGCCCGAGGTGGCCACGAGGCAGGGGGTGCGCCTGCCCCCCTGGGCGCGCCCCTGACCCTCGTGGGCCACCCGTAAGGCAGTTGCTGCTCTTCTTCGGCCGCAAGAAAGCTAATTTTCAGAGAAAAATCTAGGCGAAGGTTTCAATCCAATCGGAGTTACGGATCTCCATATATATACGAAACAGTGAAAGGGCAGAATACCAGAACGCAGAAACAGAGAGAGACAGAGAGACAGATCCAAACTCGGAGGTGCTCTCGCCCCTCCCATGCCATGGAGGCCATGGACCAGAGGGGAAACCCTTCTCCCATCTAGGGAGGAGGTCGAGGAAGAAGAAGAAGAAGAAGAAGGGGGCCCCTCTCCCCCTCTCTTCCGGTGGCGCCGGAACGCTGTCGTGGCCACCATCATCATCAACGCGATCTTCACCAACACCTCCGCCATCTTCACCAACATCTCCATCATCTTCCCCCCTCTATCTACAGCGGTCCACTCTCCCGCAACCCGTTGTACCCTCTACTTGAACATGGTGCTTTATGCTTCATATTATTATCCAATGATGTGTTGCCATCCTATGATGTCTGAGTAGATTTTCGTTGTCCTGTCGGTGGTTGATGAATTTTTATGATTGATTTAATTTGCTTGTGGTTATGTTGTTGTCCTTTGGTGCCCATCATATGGGCGCGCGCATGGATCACACCATAGGGTTACTGTATGTTGATAGGGCTATGTATTGGAGGGCAAGAGTGACAGAAGCTTCAACCTAGCATAGAAATTGATGCATACGGGATTGAAGGGGGACCAATATATCTTAATGCTATGGTTGGGTTTTACCTTAATGAAAGTTAGTAGTTGCGGACGCTTGCTAATAGTTCCAATCATAAGTGCATAGAATTCCAAGTAAGGGATGACATGCTAGCAGTGGCCTCTCCCACATAAAACTTGCTATCGGTCTAGTAAAGTAGTCAATTGCTTAAGGGACAATTTTGCAACTCCTACCACCACTTTTCCACACTCGCTATACTAACTTTATTGCTTCTTTACCTAAACAGCCCCTAGCTTTTATTTACGTGCTCTTTATATTCTTGCAAACCTATCCAAAAACACCTACAAAGTACTTCTAGTTTCATACTTGTTCTAGGTAAAGCGAACATTAAGCGTGCGTAGAGTTGTATCGGTGGTCGATAGAACTTGAGGGAATATTTGTTCTACCTTCAGCTCCTCATTGGGTTCGACACTCTTACTTATTGAAAGAGGCGACAATTGATCCCCTATACTTGTGGGTTATCACTCCCGATCTCTATTCCTAATGAGGAGTCTGCGGTCGTGATGGTAGGTCATGGTACGTCGTTCGTTTCGATCGTTTCGCTTCCAATCGTACATCAGATCTCTTTCCTTCGCCCAGGTCTCTCCTGATGGAATAATCGGCATATTATCTCCCCGTTTTATGGTAATAATGCAATCTCTTTGCATAATAATCCACGATGGAGTGGAAGAAAAAAGGAGCGTCGCCTTCTCCCACCCCGCCACGCCGCCTCCGCGTCAGTGATGCCGACGCCCCCACCAGATGGACCACCACCCCATCGGCAACCACTACGGCCTAACACATGACGGCCATTAAACCTAAGCATGCCCCCTGGCGCGATGCCCTAGCCGTCGCATGTCCCTCCACCGGCAGCCTCACAACAATCGGGGAACGGGATCCAGTGGCGTCTTGGAACAACGAGAGGTGATGGAGAGAGGCTTGGAACGACATCAAGATATCCAGTAGTGGCCTATCATTCGCCCAGGTCAGGTGGCTGTTTCCTATCCGCTAATGCACCTTGTAACAAGGCGAAGCTAGGTTGGGTCAGGCTTGGGCAGGCGTAGCTCGAACAGATGGAGTGAAGCGGAAGGTACATCAGGTATGCAGCTGCGTCGGGTGAGATGGCTGTAAAAGAAGTGGACGAGTTCTCGAAGATTCTTTGGCTTGTCGTGTTCGTCAGGATCTCTTACTAATTTGTTATTGAGCATGCCAACTCACTGATTTGATTTGATAAGTTGGCTTCGGGAATTGGCGGTTGGGATTGAATGGAGTTGTTAATACAAATTCTTTTGGTGCGTGCTAATGACATATCCCTAAACCTGCATCTCTATTGTTTGTGTGTCAGGGCTATATTGTGGTGGATAAGGCTGATGGACATTGATGAATTTCATATGGATCTTATAGCACGGCGAGGGAGAACCTTGATTTCTGTCAGTGTTGCATCTTGTACTGGTAATGTTTCATGCTGTGTTGGTCCATCTGTTCGACACAGCATGAAACAGAAATCAAGATGCAGGTTTAGGGATATGTCATTAGCACGAAACATTACCAGTACAAGATGTAACACGAGACAGAAATCAAGGTTCTCCCTCGCCGTGCTATAAGCTCCATATGAAATTCATCAATGCCCATCAGCCTTATCCACCACAATATAGCCCTGACACACAAACAATAGAGATGCAGGTTTAGGGATATGTCATTAGCACGCACCAAAAGAATTTGTATTAACAACTTCATTCAATCCCAACCGCCATTCCCGAAGCCAACTTATCAAATCAGTAAGTTGGCATGCTCAATAAGAAATTAGTAAGAGAGCCCAACGAACACGGCAAGCCAAAGAATCTTCGAGAACTCGTCCACTTCTTTTACAGCCATCTCGCCCGACGCAGTTGCATACCTGATGTACCTTCCGCTTCGCTCCATCTGTTCGAGCTACGCCTGCCCAAGCCTGACCCAACCTAGCTTCGCCTTGTTACAAGGTGCATCAGCAGATAGGAAACAGCCATCTGACCTGGGCAGATGAGAGGCCACTACTGGATATCTGGATGTCGTTCCAAGCCTCTCTCCATCACCTCTCGTTGTTCCAAGACGCCATTGGATCCCGTTCCCCGGTTGCCGTGAGGCTACCGGTGGAGGGACATGTGACAGCTAGGGCATCGCGGCAGGTGGGCGTGCTTAGGTTTAATGGCCGTCATGTGTTAGGCCGCCGGGGTCGCCGATGGGGTGGTGGTCCATCTAGTGGGGGCATCGGCATCACTGACGTGGAGGCGGCGTGGCGGGGGGGAGAGAAGGCGACGCTCCTTTTTTCTTCCACACCATCGTGGATTATTATGCAAAGAGATTGCATTATTACCAGAAAACGGGGAGATAATATGCCGATTATTCCATCAGGAGAGACCTGGGCGAAGGAAAGAGATCTGATGTACGATTGGAGGCAAAACGATCGAAACGAATGACGTACCATGACCTACCATCACCACCGTAGACTCCTCTTTAGGAGTAGAGATTGGGAGGCGGGGATGGGTGCGGCCAACGAAGTCGCGGTAGGTCGTCATCTTCCAGGAAGACGGCGCCCTGCGGGAGGTCGGTGTCGACCAGGAAGACAGCGGCGGCGCACAAACCTAGCTTCCGAGTGGGCTGCCTCTGAGCGGAACCGTTCGCTTGCCAAACAAGATGAAACAACCCGTGGATGAGGGTGTTGGTGTGACGAAAAAAAACGACAAAAAATCACGAAACAGATAACAAATTAAATAGGTACATAAATGCTTTGATGATAAGGTTTATTTGTTTTCAGAAAATCTGTTATTTGTTTCCTAAAATAAATTGCATTAATAAGAAAGATCGATTGATTTGGATAAATTAGGAAAGTTTAGTCCGTGATTTTTTGTACGTTAGGAAAGTGTTGCTTTGCTAAAAAATGAAGAGAAAAATAAACCAACGTGGAGAGTGGTGGTGGGAGGGTAGACGAAAAAAACCAGCGAAAAAAATGGTTGAAAGGGATGGGACCAAAATAAACCGTACTATTCAACCAACTCGGACATTAGGAGTAGAGACTAGAAGAACGCCCGTGCGTTGCAATGGGGCCACATTAACTTTAAAAGTTCAATATCAATTATGTTAATATTACATTTAATATTCTCATACATATTAAGTGACATTGATGACCTTTTTTACCATCAAATTCTCACACACACACACACACACACACCCTCTCCCTCCCTCTTGCTCACTCTCTCTCCCCCTCTCCCTCACTCGGGAGGTGGGACGAAAATAAACCCGGAACGGAGACTACCAACTGAGACATTAGGAGTAGAGATCATTTAGTTGATAAAAATAAATAAATAACAGTGTTAAAAAGGAGAAACATATTAGAATACATTGAAAAACCAAAAGGACGATGTAAAAGGGGATTCGCCCTGCCCCCCGGGCCTTGCCACCGAACCGGCTCAGCGGTCCAGTCCCCGTGCGGCCGTCTTCTCCTATTCCCCAAGCCGCGTCGCTACAGAGCCGGGCTCCCGCCCGACCACCTCGCTGGCATCGAAGGGGAATGGATAAGGGTGACGCCCTGCCTTCCCTGCCCCCATGGCCTCACTCCTCCTCGACGCCCCCTCCCAAATCCACTTCTCCTCCTCGCTCGCTCGATCCCGTCGATCTGGACGAAGTCAGACGCCACGGCCACCATGACCGACCCCGTCCACACGGCCACTGCCCTCCCTGCGGGCTAGGAGCTTGTCAAGGAGCTCCGAATGCCTTCGCTACTTCGTCTGCGCCAACGAGATCAAGTCCAGCACCCCCGCATCGAGGTCGCTGCCGTCTTCCTCAACCTTGGGCCACCGCGACATTGCCGTTCGATCCGCGCCGCCCCGAGCTCCCATGTCTTCCCCTAGGGCGCCATTGACACCGCCATGATCTCCTCTTGACTTTCCCCTGTTTTCCCTCTCGTTTGCTCTCGTTAGGTATTTCGCCGTGGCCGAGAACCGCCGTCCGTCATGGCCATTGCAGGGGTAGCCACTGAGCTCCTCGGATTGACCCCGTGGCACATGCCCGCTCCTATGCATGCCCATGCCCGAGCCTGCCGCTCTTCTTCCGCGCCCGCGGGGCCACTCCCTCTCCATGCCCACGCCCGTGCTACACCGCGTCGGTCGCGCTCGCCGCTGCCACCGCACCACTATGCCCCGCGCGACACACACCCTGGCCGCACGCCACACTCTCGTTGGCTGTGCTTGCCCCGTCTGCTGCCGCCTATCCCTTCGCTCGCCCCGCTGTCGCGCCCCTGCCTCGCGCTGCCTCTAGTCGTGGCCATCTTCTGCCGGCCGCCCCCTCAGCCACGCCGGCCGCATCTCTGCCCTCCACCGTCGGCCGCTCGCCTCGCCTGCTGCGTGTTGCTTCCTGCCGCTATGCGCTGCTCTACCGCTGGTACACTGCTGCGCCATGCCCTCGACACCGCCGTGGACAAATGTGACGGAGGGATTGTTAATGGAGTACGAGAAGGAGGTGGCGGAGAAGGTGTGGAGAGGCAGGAGGTCTGGGGCGGTGTCACCTGGCTGTGGTGGAGGTGTTTATGCGAGAAGGAGCCGGAGTGGAAGGAGAGGTCACAATTGGAAAGAATCGGAAAAAAATCATAACCCGGAGAGGTGATTCCTTCAATAGGTGAAAAACATAGGAAATATTGGTTGTTATCAAGGAAAGGTAAAAATTTAGGAAAGTTAGGATTTTTGAACTGATTTCTATGCAAATGGGGTTTTATTGTTTGGTAACGTGATATCAGTACCTGCCCGTTTGTGACGTGTCTGATTAGGAAAGTTTGCAAATGTTAAGAAACTATTTATTGGGAGGAAAGTTGTGACGTGTCTGTTATTTGTTTCCTAAAACAAATTTCACTAATAAGAGAAATCGATTGATTTAGATAGGTTAGGAAAGTTAGACTAAAATGTATTATTTATTTCTTGAAAATCTGTTATTTGTTTCCTAAGACAAATTGAACCAATAAAAGGAATCGATTGATTTGCATAATTTAAAAAAGTTAGATCCGTGATTTGTTATACGTTAGGAAGTTCTGGTTGTAATAAAGAGTGGAGAGAAAAATAAACCGATGGACCAGGGTGGGAGGGGGTGGTGGGAGGAGAGACGAAAAAAACCAGCGAAAATAAACCGCGGACCAGGGTGGGAGGGGGTGGTGGGAGGAGAGATGAAAAAAAAACAGCGAAAATAAACCGCGAAGACTATTCACCAACTCGTTCATTAGAAGTAAAGATTACCTCGCGCCGCCTGGGTTTTGGACCGTCCATGCGGGCAGAGAAGACTCTTGCGCCACTTCGGCTTGCTACTAGTTTAGATAAAGATTGCGCTTGCTAGATAGATTCTTTTGCTAAAAAATGATTAGTTTAGATATTATTCCTTTTCTATTTTGTAGTTTGAAGCTAGTATATGGCTAGATAATTTTGCGAATGCAAGTTCGTTTGGCTTTTTCCATTTTGGTCTAGTGCATCAGTGCATGTCAATGCAGTGCCCGGGGAAGCTCTTTTTGTTTCGTTGCATCGTCTTGACGAAACGATGAGAGAATAAAATACTTATAGTTATCTTAAAAAATGTAATCATATATTTCATCCGTATGGGGTGTAACCGGTCATGTCATTACATTCCCTGTTAACCTCAGAACCTCCAGAGGTCAGATATAAATGCATGGTCATCACCATCATCGTCGATCATATCCTCGTCCGGCTCTTCTGGCGGTGGCGGTGGCGGCATCGGCGAGAAACCGAACATAACATCATCCATAACCGGAACATTGGTCCCCGGCGCCGACGACGCAGGCATCGACGGCAACGCATCCATGAACGACCAATCAAGCACATCGTCGTAGGCAGCGGCATTGCCAGCGGACGGCGATGACTTTACAGCTATGGCATTGCACGTGCTCGTCACTTCCTGCGATGGCATAGCAGTGGTGACCGTCATTGCCCGGCCCGCCGGAATCGGATATGGGCGGTTCGCGTGCCTCGTGGCCGCCGCCTGGATACGCTCGGGGGTAGGCACTATGCCAGGGACGTGCTGCACGTCGGGCGGGAACTCTGGGAAGTTGAGAGACCCGGCGCGGGAGCCGCGGAGGCAGACGGCTGCCGCGTCGAACGCACGCGCCGCCTTCTCGGCGGACTGGTGGGAGCCGAGCCATATCCTCTCGCGGCTGTTGGGCATGCGGATCTCCGACACCCACCGGCCCCATTTCCGCAGCCGGACGCCCTTGTACCGCCGTTCTGGCGGTGGCGGTGACCGATGCGGCTCTGCTGAGCCTTCGCCGCCGCTTGCACTACTGGCTCCATCCATGGCTCTAGGGAGCACGTTCGGATGAGCACACTTCGCTTTAGCTAAGCTAGAGAGTGGTCATTTAGATTGTGGGAGATTGTGGTCAACGACTGATGGATTTAACCGGCGATCGAGAAAGAGATTTATACTACACAGAAGACGTGTGGTTTGGTGACATTATCAGTACTCTCAACCACCATGGGAGAGGAGGGGGGAGGAGTCACAGTTTTGTCGAGCACGTTCTGAAAATGATATTGTAAAGGGAACCATGCGATTTGCTCTTTTGTCGCTATAGTGAAGCCTCGACGATCCTTCGAAATGTATAGATCGCTAAGCAGCATATAACTAGTAGGACTGTGTAACGTGTACAAGAAGCACACGCGCGTTCTGTTGCGCCCTTCTTTTTCAAGTATTCATAACTTTTTTTTTCAAGAATTCAAGTATTCATAACAAATTCCTATTTGTCACGAACGCAGACCGCAATATGCACAAGCTCAAGGATCCGGCCTTAGTGATCAAGCTAGATATCGCTGGTGCGTTCGACAATGTGTCCTGGTCCTTCCTGCTTGAGCTCCGACTCCTGGATGGGTTTTCGCATACACTGGTCTGACATGCTCTTACTGCTCTCGTCTTCCACCTCTTCCCAGGTATTGCCAAATGGAGAGCTTGGACAACCCTTTAGTCACTGACGTGGCCTGCGCTAGGGCAATTTGCTCTCACCAATGCTATTCACCATCACAGTCGATCCTTGCCAAAGTGGTGTCCGCTCAGGCTCTCACTCCTACCCGCTTATTGTTGTCTCAACAGCGGGTACGTCTCTATGCTGATGATGTCGTGCTTTTCATCTTCCCCCAGTCTTACAAAAAGATCCTTCCCTACTTCAGTTCTGCTTCTGGCCTCGCCTGCAACATTAGCAAGAATGATATCTACCCCATTTGTTGCCACAACTTAGACCTTTCGACCCTACTACAACAATGGCTGGTGCCTATTCTTCAGTTTCCATGCATATACATTGGCCTGCCTCTACACCATAAAAACATTACTAGAAATGATATCCAACCTATTCTCAACAAGTTGGCGTGCAAGATTCAGAGATGGCCCGACAAACACATGTTTTTATGGTTTCTTTTTTCTTTTTTCACACTTATCTTTTTAGTTTTTTCTTTATTTGTAAGATTCTTTTGTTAATCTGTGGATGCGCCCCTCGGTGTAGGCTTTGTTTGGTTATGGCACCAACTTGGGATTCTTCCATCTGAGTGGATACAACCGGTCTTATTTGGTTCGGGTAGAAAACCGATATTTTCATTTCTTTGTAACTGGGGTTGCCTAAAACACAAGTACCCTTGTGTAAGAACCCACCCGGATTAGGAGGTCGTGATGCTACCATCTATATATGCGCCACTCCTCATGACCAAGGAAACGGGAGAATGCGCACTACCTCTCACAAGTATATTGGGCCATGACCATGATGGGAATGGGCTTCCCAAATAGTTGTGTACAATAAATTGTTATTATATCTATAAGAAAACGGTTTACCTAATAAAATTCAGCAGTTCCTATTTGGCGCTGGTTCGCGCTGACGGCGCTCACAGGGGAAGCGTGGCGGGCCAGCCCAACAATGTTTCGAAGAAAAATCTGCAAAAAGTTTATGTTCTGTTTGTGGAAGAACTAGGATTCATACTCTTAACGGAACCAACAATCACCTAGCACCATAACCAGAAGACTAAGCACCATAGCTTGTCCACTGTTAGGACTGTGTAACGTGTACAAAAAGTACCCGCATGTTCTGTTGCGCCCTCCTTTTTCAAGTATTCATAACAATTTCCTATTTTTCACGAACGCATACCGCAATATGCACAAGCTCAAGGATCCGGCCTTAGTGATCAAGCTAGATATCGCTGGTGCGTTCGACAATGTGTCATGGTCCTTCCTGCTCAAGCTCCGACCCTGGATGGGTTTTGGCACACACACTGGTGTGGCATGCTCTTGCTGCTCTGGTCTTCCACCTCTTCCCGGGTGTTCGCAAACGGAGAGCTTGGGCAACCCTAGTCACTGTCATGGCCTGCGGTAGGGCAATCTGCTCTCGCCAATGCTATTCACAATCACAGTCGATCCTACCAAAGCGGTGTCCGCTCAGGCTCTCACTCCTATCCACTTGTTGTTGTCTTGATAGCGGGTGCGTCTCTATGCTGGTGATGCCATGATTTTCATCCCCCCCCCCAGTTGCCGGACATTATGCTTACCAAAAGATACTTCCCTACTTCAGTTCTGCTTCTGGCCTCGCCTGCAACATTAGCAAAAACGGTATCTACCTCGTTTGTTGTGACAACTTAGACCTTTCAGCCCTACTATAGCAATGTCTGGTGCCTATTCTTCAGTTTCCATGCATATACCTTGGCCTACCACTACACCACAAAAACATTACTAGAAATGATATTCAACCTATTCTCGACAAGTTGGCATGCAAGATTCATAGATGGCCCAGCAAGCTTATGTCTGGGGATGCCCGATTGTGACTGGTTAACTCGGGGCTTCTAGCCATTCCCGTGTATCTAATCACCTTCTTCAAGCTTGGCGCCTGGGCTATAAAGCAGATCCACAAGCTGAGATGAAACTTCCTCTGGTGTTATAGGCCAGATGTTGACAATGAATCAGGGTAGTAAATAGGTCAACCGACTGCGAGCCAAAATGCCTCGGTGGCCTTGGCATCATCGACCTCAAGCGCTTCAGCCGGGCTCTGCATCTCAAATGAAAATGGCTGGAATAGCGCGCTCAGGATGACTCTTGGGTTGGATCGCCGACTCCATGCGATTGGGATGACCTCGCCATGTACATCGCCTCCACCAACATCACCTTGGGCTGCGGATCCCGTGTCAGGTTTTGGCAGGATCGCTGGCATGATGGCGAGGCTCCTTATCATCTGGCCCCGGATCTTTTCTGCCTCTGGTATAGGAAAACTTCTTTATAGCTCAAGCCCTCAATGATCAACGTTGGCTTTCGGGCTTGCACCACATTTCGTCTGAACCCGAGCTCAGTCAGTTCACCAGGCTGTGGACTAGGCTGTAGCATATTGTTCTTGATCCTGGACGAAAGATGCAATCTCCTAGAACTGATGCACCTCTGGCACATACACTGCAAGTTCTTACGGAAGCCAGTTCCTCGGGTAAACCTCTCATGCAAACTAGAAGAAGATCTGGAAGGATAAGGTACAGGCCAAATGCAGGTTTTTCTTCAGACTTTTTCTGAAAGGCAAAATCCTCACCAACGACAATCTGGCCAAGCGTGGTCTCCCACACAACCCAAGTGTGGGTTATTAAATTGAATATTCCATTATTAGTTATGGTTTCTTTTTTTTGCACTTATCTTATTAGTTTCTTCTTTATTTGTAACATTCTTTTGTTAATCTGTGGATGCGCCCTTCGGTTGAGGCTTTGTTTTGTTATGGCAGCAACTTGGGATTCTTCCATCTGAGTGGATACACCCGATCTTATTTGGTTTGGGTAGAAAACCGATATTTTGTTTCTTTGTAAATGGGGTTGCCTGAAACGCAAGTACCCTTATGTAAGAACCCACCAGGATTAGGAGGTCGTGATGATACCATCTATGTTCGGTCACTCCTCATGACCAAGAAAACAGAAGAATGCACACTACCTCGAGCAAGCATGTTGAGCCATAAACATGATGGGAATGGGCTTCCCAAATAGCCGTGTACAGTAAATTGTTACTATATTATAAGAACAAGGTTTCCATAAAAAAAATCAGGAGTCCTATTCGGCGTTGTAAGCACTGTTTCCCGCTGACAGCGCTCGCAAGGAAACGTGGCGGGCCAGCCCAACAACATTCTGAAGAATAAACTGCACAAAACTTATACTCGGGGTGTGCAAGAACCGAGATTCGGACTCTTCACGGAACCAACAATAACCTGGCACCATAACCAAAAGACTGAGCGCCATACCTTGTCCCCTGTTAGCAACGAGAGCTATTTGACTAGATATATATTATATACTCAGTATTAATTATTTGAAAATAAATTTAAAAATTATTTAAAAAATGAGTTTTGGACAAAAAAGTAAAAAAATAGAATAGGACCGGGAAAAATGAAAAAAGTTCGTCGATCTTGAAAAAATATTAGTCCACTTTGAAAAAAGTTCATCAATTATGGAAAAGGTACATTGAATTTTGAAAAAACATGAATTTTGAAAAAGGTTCATTGAATTTGAAAAACAGTTCATTGGTTTTCAAATAGTTCATAAATTTGAAAAAAGTTCATCAATTTCGAAAAAAAGTTCATCCAATTTGAAAAAAAACATCAAATTTGGAAAAAAAAATATCGGATTTGAAAAAATCATTGAATTTTAAAAAAATCGTCAAATTTGGAAAAAACATCAAACTTGAAAATTTTCATCGAATTGAAAAAATCATGCAATTAAAAATAAATAAAAAAGTTCATCTGTTTGCAGAAAAAGTTTGCGAATTAGAAAAAGGGACTAAGAAAAAAGAGAAAGGGACGGAAAAAAAGAGAAGAAATAAGAAATGTGGAAAAACATCTATGTAATCACAATCACATCAAGGTGAGGTGGCCGGGTGCTTATCGCATCTTACACCCAACTCGCACGTAATGGGTTCGAATAACGTTTTGCGCACTTTTTTTTCTCAGTTTAGAAAATAGAGAAGAAAAAAATGAAACTGGACGGCCCAGCTCGCGGGAGGGAGTGTGCGCTTTCGTGCCTGTTTGCAGAATGTGCTGTAATAAGCGCGTGAAGCGCCAAATAGAAATCGCCAAAAAATTGTATAAGAAAATGGTAACCATGATGAGAATGACCACAAACAGGGTTTTCATAAAGTTATGTCGCCGTGTACTGAATTTTAATAATTAAATCGAGTAAATAGAATACATCCACAAATTCTAACTCGTTCTTCAACATGACAACCCCGTTTATGAAAATTACAAGCATATGAAAATAGAGGCGAAAAAAAAAACTCTGTTCTTCTTCAAATATACAAACATTTTTTCAAAAGGAATAAATTGGCGTGGCAATAGAAGGAACACGGTGGGTACATAGATAGAAGCTACTCACGAAAACAATAACAGTCGTTAATTTTGTTGGATCAATGTTGAAGCAGCACAAAACGCATACAGTGCTTAATTAGGCGCTCACACGGTCACATCTCCTCCCCGTTCCGTACGCACGTATCGATGATTGCCGTCCGTGCGCGAGATCGACGAGGCATCCGGACGACGAAATCAGTTCATGTTGCGCGCGCAGCGCGTGATGGCGGAGCAGCCGCGCGTGTAGGGGTTGGCCTGCTGCATCGAGCCACAGTTGGTGTAGTAGGACTTGTCGCGCTTGTTGCAGGGGACCTGGTCGGCGCGCAGAGCGGCGTAGCTGATGTACCTGGCCGTCGGCTTCCGCGCCAGCGACCGGCGCAGGGCCTCGCCGGTGCCGTTGGCGCCCGTCCCCATCTCCTCGTCCTCGTCCACGCCGCACTCCCCGACGGCCCCGTCGCAGGTCGCCGAGCGCGTCAGCAGCATGGAGTCCTGCTCGCCCGCGGAGGCCGGGGCCGGCAGGCAGGCCACCGCCGCGGCGGCCACCAGGAGCGCGAGCACCGCGACGCCGATCCGGGCCATGTGGGTCTTCAGTCTGGTTGCTGGTTTCTTGCGGTTTGTCGGTCTGCGGCTAGGGTGGATCCCTCCATGCCTTCCTCTCTCTTTGAAGGGGATGGGAGGAGGGAGAGGTGGAGAGGAGACGCGGGGGAATGGGGATTTGGAAAGGGAGGAGCTGGACGGGAGAGGAAGCAGGGCGGCCGCACGTCGGATTGGCCGGTGCCGCCGCGCGTTGCGGCCTCTTGCCCCGGCACCTGCGAGGGAGGGATCAACTGACGGTGCAAACTTGTGCTAGCCTAATTTTAGCTTTGAAGAAGATCAATTGGCACGTAGACGCATGGGCTCATTCCACGTTTCTTTCCTCCTCTGACGAATTAAGTTTTCTTAAGACAACTCTGTCGAATTAAGTTTTTTTAGGCAACTCTGTCCAATTAAGTTTTTTTTTAGCCATGTCGAATTAAGTTTTTTTTAGAGCTCGCCAACTTTATTAATTTTGAGCAACGGATATATGAATATTGCCCTATATAGGTACAAGGTTTGGGTCATGAGGTATGTCCAACCACACATGTCTACCTACACTTAAGTTAGAAGTGAACTTGGCGAGATTATGAGCCTCAAAATTATGATTCCAGCGCTCATGAACGAAAAAACAAGAGATAAAACTATTACAATGTTCCTTGATTTCATGTACTATGGCAGCATTTGGGCCTCCAGCCCCCCTCGCGATATGTGTCACAACTCCCTGGCAGTCCGAGGCGACGCAAATAGATTGCACTGCAAGGTCATCCGCCAAAGCTAATGCTTCTCGGCACACATATGTCTCCAGGACAAGGGGATCATTTATACCCTGAAAAACGATCGCCGAAGAGCCCAGATATAAGCATGCCTCATCTCTGCATACTGCAGCGACAGCTCCTCCATGGTGTGACCTAACTACTGCCCCATCCACGTTCACCTTGACGGCACCAGTGGGCGGTGGTAGCCACCGGTTCTGCTGAACAGCCGGAGCAGCCGGTGCTCTCCTTCCATCTTCTCGCTTTTCCAATTGCCCCAGTTCCGCAATAAAATTGTTAACAAACGAAATAATGTTCTGCGGACTTTGAAAGATGGCCTCGTAAACTGCCTTGCGCCTAGCATACCAGATGGACCAAAGAGTGACGGCCATCCTGACGAATGTCGCATGATCCAAAGAATCATAGAGCTCGAATAGCCATAGTCTCGCATTGGGTTTCATATTACCTGTCATGCGCGCAACCATATCAACATCTGAAAGTGCCCATACACATCTGGACATAGTGCACGACACAAGAGCGTGTCTCCATGAGTCAGCGCAACCAAGGGGCAAGTGTCCTGCACAGCCATGTTTCGTTTCATCAAAGTATCTGTCGTGGGGAGAGAATGATGGGCAAGTCTCCACAAGAATATCCTGATTTTTGAAGGAATTTTTAATTTCCATAAAGCAACCCAGGATTTCTCGTCTTGTTGAACATTCGATGATCCACCTCTACCTTCAAGCCATTCCTCTCGCATCAGCTTGGTTTGCAATAAAAATTTATAAGCCGAGCTCACCGAATATCTCCCCTTTTTATCCGGGTACCAGGCCCAGAAGTTCTCAATGTTACGTGTGCATATGGGAATTTTCATAATCGCATTAGCATCAATCGGTAGAAAAATAGACCTTACCAATGCCTCGTTCCACGACGCTCTTGCAGGAGACAAGAGCTCCGCCACTAACCTTGGAGGGTTTGGCACTAATGACGCGATGGGTCTTGGTACAGTTTCTTTGGGGATCCAGTTATCAGCCCATATATTGGTGCTTTGGCCATTGCCTATGCGACGAATAATTCCTTGCTTCAGCAAGTCACAACCTTCCTTAATGGACCGCCATATTTGAGATGGCCTTGATCCAAGCTCTGCCTCAAGTATTGTGCAATCTGGGAAATAAGCTGACTTGAGGATTCTTGCACTCAATGTATCAGGCTCCTGAAGGATTCTCCAGGCCCGTCGCGCCAAAAGAGCCTAGTTAGATAATTCCATGTCTCTAAAACCAAGTCCACCCAGATGCTTCGGTCTTGTCGTCACATCCCAAGAGACCCAAGCGGGTTTGCGCTCTCCCTGTTTGCAGACCCACCAGAACTTGCATATGATTGATTTGATGTGGTCGCATAGCCCTCTGGGAAGCTTAAAGCAGGACATAGAATATACAGGGTAGCACTTGGACTTGTTTTGAGGCTCTGTCGTCACAACGGGCCGTGCCTACCACCTGGTGTGTGGCCTGCAGTTCTGGATTTGGTAAAGCTCTATATAGTTTCTCGCTTTAAGCGAGCACACGAAGAAGTCTGGAAAACCCTATTTGACGCTCTCTGTGTCAGAGGGTCGACTGACACACAATCAATTGGCCCGGCCCATGTCCCATTGTACGCATAGCAAGTTTCGGTTTTAGGAACCTTCCAGATGGTTCATAGCCGGTTTTTCCAGTTTTGAGGTACCTTCAAGAAGGTTCCTGAACCGTTTTCTTTTTTCTTTTTCTTTTTTCTGTTTTCTCTTTCTTTTTTTTTCCATTTTTTCCGTTTCTTTTTTCCTTTTCTTCCATTTTTGTTTCTAACTGTACAAATTTAACACATTGTTCAAAATATGCTAAATTACTTGCATTTCCAAACTTTGTTCGGCTTTTACACAAAATTGCATTTTCAAAAATTGTTCAAAGTTCGAAAATTTGCTAGAGTTTTACAAAAAATGGTTGAAGTTTGAGAAAAACATTCCAATTTTTGAAAAATTGTTCGCCTATAAAAAAAGTTCACCTTTCCAAAAAAAATCGGGATTTTCAAAGCTTCTCGGTTTCGTTTTTTCTTAATCAAAAATTTGTTCCCGTTTTCAAATTTTGTTCATCAATTCAAAAAATACTCGCTTTTTCGATAAATGTTTGAAGGTTTAGGAAATAGTTTCCGTTTCAATTTTTTGTTCACCTATATAGAAATGTTCGCATTTTTAAAAAAAAATCAGGATGTTCCAATTGTTCACAGTTTAAAAATTTTGTTATGAATTTAAAATTTTCTCCCTGTTTTCAATTTTTTTCACCAATTCAAATAATGTTCACGTTTTCAAAACATGTTCTGGAATTTTGAAAAAAATATCATGTTCTGAATAATGTTCTGTAAATTTTTAAAATGTTCTATAAAATTGAAAAAGATTTATTTTTTTAGAATTCCCAAAGATGTTCCAATTTTATAATTTTGTTTACAAATTCGAAAAATGTTTGGGCATTTGAAAAAAATCATAGTTTGCCTAAAATTATTCATAACTTCAATAATGTGTTTGATATTTGAAATATTTCTGGAATTTTTTAACTAATGTTCAGTTTACGCCGCTAAATTAGTTATTTATTAGCGCGCTCTGCTCCTTATGTCACCAGTAATCAGTAGGTGGACTCGTTAGCCCGATACATCCGCGCTGAAAAGTTCTTCGCATTTTTTGCCCGACAGCTCGCTTAAGTTCAGCTCGAATGGGCTGGCCCAGTCGGGCGCGCCCTGTACGAAGGGACGTCTTTTTGCCACAGAATGCGGCGGTAAATCCTATTTGGCGCTGCAGGCGCCGGTTAACGTACATTTTCGTTAACGGGCGCCTGCAGCGCAGACCACCTCTGCGAGCTGGGCCGGCCCATTTAAATTCTGTTCCTTTTGTTAAATCGTAAAAAATCAGTGCGCTAGCCAGAAATTGAACCGGCCACCTGCTGGTTTCTAGTACGGCACGACAACCAGCCGGCAACCTGCCTCGCAAGTGAGTGATTACGTTCTTTTGAGTTGTTTTACTTACTGTTTTTTCGAACGGTCTTGTTCTTTTTTCTTTTTACATTTTTTCTTTTTTGTTCTTTATTCTTACACTTTTCGATAAATGCGCGAACTATTTTTCAATCCGTGAACTACTTTTTATTTCGATGAACTTTTTTTCAAATCGATGAACTATTTTTCAATCCGTAAACTTTTTTTAATTCTATGAACTTTTTTCAAATTGATGAACTATTTTTTCAACTTTGATGCACTTTTTTCAAATTTGGTGAACATTTTTTCAGAATCGGTTAACTTTTTTTCATAATTAATGAACTCTTTTCCAAATTCGATGAACTTATTTTGTAAATTGACAAACTTTATTCAAATCCTATGAACTTTTTTTAAAATTGCATGAATTTTTTTCAAATTCGGTGATTTTTTTTGCAATTACGATGAACTGTTTTCAAATTGAATGAACTTTTTTCAAATTCGATGAACTATTTTCATATTCGGTGAACTTATTTCGAATTTCATGAACTTTTTTCAATTTTGTGAAGTTTTCTCAAATTTATGAGCTTTTTAAAATTTGTACGAATCATTCAATTTTTTGTTTTTTTATTCGTAGTTTTCGAAAGTTTCATGAATTTCTTTTCATGTAATTTATATATGCTATATAATACTGTACTAAGAACGGAACAACTAGTGTTCTTTCCTGTTATTTGTTTTCAAAGGGAACTCTGTCTATTGGTCGTGTAGGCTAACTGCCTATCCTGGCGGGAGGAGTTCGACTCCTGATCCTTGCACTAAACGGAAGTTTCTGTTTTTAGCAATCGAACGAACTATTATGGGCCAACTGCAGAAACAGCCCACCTCGGAGCGGTGCAGGCCCCAGTTCTCCTAACCGGCGCTGAATGCGCCGATTAGGAGCTCCCCATTCGGGAGCTAACCATGCATGCATGCTGGATGCTAGTTGTAGCAATGGACCAGGAGGGCAACGCCTAGGACTTTGGCGTTTTCACGTCCAACAGCAACGCCAATACGTCTGGCGTTTCTACCAACGCGGGAAACTTCGGCGTATTCGACTTGCCACGTGGCCGGCTAGCAACGCTGAATAATATGACGTTTCTACTTTGAACAGTAACATCACGAGGTTTGGCGTTTCAGAAAGGGTCAGATCGTGAAATAGTTTATATGAGAGGTCATTTTGTGCTGAAGATTTCTACCAAGGTCAGAATAGTGATTTTGGCCTACTTCTCTGAACTCTTGGACGGTACGCCAAAGTCACTCTGTCTGAAAGTCAGCTTTGGTCGAGTCGGGTCGTGTCAGGGTATGATAGTACCTCATGGTATCATGGGTTCACTGCGATAGTACATGCTTTGCTCGTCGGTGTTACTGCCGCGCGGCCATTGGCCGGCATGCAGATGCCAGACGCGAGATGACATCGACGATGGATGTTTTTCTGCTTGGCATGTCTCCGCCCATCACGCTGGCAAAGTGTCATTGTGTCAATAGATTCTGCTACTTTTCCTATGTTCACGGTCTGATATTACTAATATATCATTGTGCATTCTTTAAGATCGTGGAAAGGACAAGGAGTTAGCCGGCGACTAACTAATTGGGACCTACTTATGGTTGTATGAGGCTACTAATCTTGGATTTAGAAGACATCTTGAGAGACCCGCGAGTGTTTCAAGCAAAGGCCTCGTGGAGCCTCCCCGTTTGAACTGGCTTCTCTGAAGGAGTACCATGACAGAAACGGAAATGGCGATGGCAAAACTTCGAAAGGAAAATGTCTTGAAAAAGGAAAAGAGAAAGAACATCAAGACGAATATCTACGCCATGGGAAATACGATAGTGAATTTCCAGAGGAAAAGAAAAAGAATGTGCGTTGACCCCGACCCCTTTTGTTGTTCTCTGTCTGGCAACCCAAGTCAAACACCGGGGTACTGTACATGATATTCGTCAGAAACCGCCCCTGACCGTGCGCTGATTATTCTCGCACCCGTAACTAATGGCGGAATCTCTACCTAACCTTTTCTTTTCTTCCGGAGCTTGCTGCTTTGTATGGCAAAATTCCCCTGTCTGCGTGGGTGCATGCTGACACGAGATGATTCCTGATAAAAAAACATTTGCAGTCGCGAACCATTTCCGTTGCAACAGCACTACTCCCCGAGTGATGAATGGGTATGGGTGCAACACTAAAAAAGAGTGATGGATGGCAGGATGGTTGGGGTTGTTTCTGCTGCCTCCTTTCCCTGTCATGGGAAACAAAGGATCGGATGCCAAACTGCTAATTAAATCGATCCCACCGTTCAGAGAATGGTCAATGGGTCAATCCAGAACAATATTATCTTGCGAGCCATGATTTGGCATTTTGGATCACTGCCTCACATTCAGTGATTAGGAATCGCTTTTGGTCACTGGTCAGTTTAGTTTCTCGCAGCGACAGCGGCAGGGCGCGATAGGAAGTCGGGCTCTGCTTTCCGTTATCCTTTCTTATACGATCTGTTTTCTGAGAACGACTGTAAAAACAGCTCGTGATGGCAATCGCATACTACTTGAAATAAACATTCACATTAGAAGCTCACCTTTAATCTGTAAGCGAGCATTTTAGCACCTATTCTTGCAAATGAGATTTGACAGCTGAGGAGCCAGAAGATTCTTTTTTTTTTTTGATAAGAAGCCAGAAGATTCTAGTACAACCGATGATGTCCTGATGTCAATCTAATCTGTCTTTCGGTAAACTTGTTACGTGCAGCCATGTAGAAAAAGAAGAACTTGTTACGTGCAGCCATGTAGAAAAAGAAGAACTTGTTACGTGCAGCAAGTCAGCAACCACATACACTCGATCGAGGCCGTACAGTTACAGTGCACATCGGATGCCCGTAACGGCCACAGCGCAGCAACGGCTTTTTTATGACTCCGACCAAATTAAATGTGTTGGTACGTACTCCACAGAAATAACTACACATTGATGCCAGAATTAACGTTCAGCTCGCTCGTAGTAGGAGTAGTAGATTTTTCTCTTCTTTTCTGGGTCGTTTGCACGGCGTGACATTCAAAATTCAAACCGAATCGTCCATCCATGGATCTGTGGTGGCAGCAGTGTTTCATTTATACAGGTACACGGTACACTTAATTGCTCTTGCATCATGCACTCCGTATCATCACTTACTATCAGAGTGGTGACATCTTGAGCCGTTGCATTCGTACAAAACTCCCTCCGTCCCATAATAATACTCCGGCAGTAATTTGGCTTCACTGGCTTGTTTCCGAGCGCGGTAAAAACACTGTGTTGGAGATCTTAACCGCGACCATTATCCATGTTTCAATTCCAACGTGTTCGCAGTTGCAGAGAGCTTCTCAGCTCAGCTCGACGATGATGTAAGGAATGAATGGGCCAATGGGCCATGTGTGTCTCTGACATCTTGAAAGCAAGCAGAGTATGGCGGCGTCGGCTTTACTGCTTGCATGTGTACGCGCGTGTCTGCGCTGCGGTGTGCGCCCGTCAGTGTGTCAGGGTCAGAGCGCAGTAACTTTGCGTGGAAGTAACCGATCGAGGCGCCGTGGGATCCATCATCTGCCTACCGATTCTACTGTCGTCCTACTAGTACCGCTGTATTTCGTGTCGTGGCAGATACAGAGAGTACTCTGCAACGTTTCGGTTGTACATAAGTATTTGGTACACAAGCATTCAAGTTAGTTTGTCAAACCACAACTATCAAACGGAGTAATAGTGTAGTACTACGTCTGTACGTGCAGTG
Source organism: Triticum aestivum (assembly GCF_018294505.1). Lineage (NCBI taxonomy): Eukaryota > Viridiplantae > Streptophyta > Magnoliopsida > Poales > Poaceae > Triticum > Triticum aestivum. The sequence goes on from NC_057802.1 coordinate 102,394,864, forward strand.
CTACGTCGAGTCGTCGACCAAACATAAATCGCCGGTTAATTGGTTGACAAGGTCAAACTGGAAGCTCAACTGGTCGTACTACACCGGTACTACTACCATTTAGAGCGAGGTCGTCTTAGAATGAGCAATTTACGGAGAGTTCCAAAATGGTCGACAGATTCATAATCGATCAACGCGAAAATGCGTTCGTGCAGAAGAAGAAACTTCATCCACACGATCAAAGCTGACGATTTTGAAGCCTCGACATTCAGAAAAGGCGAAAGTTTCCCTCGATTACTTTACAAGCTTGCTCGGTGAGAAAAAGACGCGACTGTGCACACTTAATTGTGATGAATTGCAGCTGTCTGGGGAGTATCTGCTGGAACTCCTGCAGCGGCTCGGATTCAGTCCCAAGTGGAGAGAATGGGTCGCCCTGCTCCTCAAAACTGCATCCTCCTCGGCCATGTTAAATGGTTCGCCGGGTCCCAGCTTCTGGCACTGTCGGGGCCTCCGGCAGGGCGACCCCCTCTCGCCCCTGCTCTTCATCCTTGACATCGACCCCCTCCATCACCTGCTAACCAAATGAAATGATCGATATGGCTGACTAGGGGGGATAGGCAACTACCAATTTTTAGCTTTTCGGGGGGGGGGGGGGGGGATAGGCAACTACCAATTTGTAGCTTTTCTTAACAAATTAGGTTTAGCAACAAATAGGTTGTCTAGATGTGCAACTAGGTGAGCAACCTATATGATACAAACAACGACAACAACTAGTGCAAGCAAAGGATACAACACAATAATAGCTTGCACAAAGTAAAGGGAAGAGATAACCACAAGTGGAGCCAGTGGAGACGAGGATGTGTTACCGAAGTTCCTTCCTTTTGGGGGAAGTACGTCTCCGTTGGAGCGGTGTGGAGGCACAATGCTCCCCAAGAAGCCACTAGGGCCACCGTATTCTCCTCACGCCCTCACACAATGCGAGATGCCGTGATTCCACTAGTGGTTCCCTTGAAGGCGGCGACCGAACCTTTACAAACAAGGTTGGGGCTCCCAACGAAACCACGCAGCTTCACCACAATGGAATATGCCTCCGAGGTGACCTCAACCGTCTAGGGTGCTCAAACACCCAAGAATAACAAGATTCACAAGAGATTAGTGGGGGGTCAAATTTCTCTTGGTGGAAGTGTAAATCCGGGCCTTCTCAACCAATCCCTAGAAAATCAACAAGTTTGATTGGCTAGGGAGAGAGATCGGGCGAAAATGAGCTTTGGAGCAACAATGGAGCATGGGGGAAAAGAGGTCGGTCAACTTGGGGAAGAAGACTTCCTTTTATAGTGGGGGAGCAATTCCAACCGTTATCCAACATATTAGCCCGCAGAGGGCGGTACTACCGCTTAGGGGAGCGGTACTACCGCTGGCAGTAGCGGTACTACCGCGAGCCCGAGTGGTACTACGGCAGAGACACAACGCAGGACCCAAGAGAGGGAGCGGATGTGGACGAGAGGGCCTGGGCGGCACTAGTAGCGGTGGTAGCTGCGGTACTACCGCTCACGAGCGGTACTACCACTGCTACTGCCACTACTACTGCTGCAGAACCCGACACGAGAAACTCAGTCTCGAATCGAGGCGGTATCAACACTGAACCAGAGCCGCATTACCTCTCATGGCCAGGAGCGGTACTACCGCTGTGAGACAGCGGTACTACCGCTGATGGCCATAGGCGGTACTGCCGCTCTGGACCAGCGGCACTACCGCTGGAGCCATCCTTATGCCACATCCACGAGAACGGAGAACTCCAAAGATGCGGGAATGAGCTGGGGGTGCATGAATGATGTGTACGTGTTGATTCCACCCTAGCCTTTCCAATGCGGATCCCCTCTTGATAGTACGGTGTCTCCTACGACTTAAGTCCACCACAACCGAAATGAAGGAGCCTACACCGTCTTCACTTTTAGCTCCGAGGGGAAAGAATCGTCTCGTCCAATGAATGAATATCTGAAATGCTCAATGCACAGGATTAGTCCGCAAATGCATTGTCATCAATCACCAAAACCACTTAGAGAGAGGCATGCCCTAACAATCTCCCCCTTTTTGGTGGATTGATGACAATACAGGATTTGCATAAAGATATGACAGGAGAGTAAGCGAAACCCCATAGACTACAAAATATAGACGGGCTCCCCCTCGATGTGTTCACTTAATTAGAAGTGCCTTTGGAATGCAAAGTACACACATTAGGATCAACACTCCCCCTATATTTTATAGCCTGACAACACTTGCATCTAAAATGAGAGAATAGAGCTAGGAGGCAATAGAGTAGTAAGTGAGCAACGTAGAATCAAGATAAGCATGCAACTCACATACTACCAAAGTACTCGACATACATAGATAATAATAGGATATGGTAGCATATGTCTCACACCATATTATAGGGTAACCAGGTCTCACGAGCACAAACAAAACCAAAGCAAATGACGACAAAAGAGTTTGCGAGAAAGACAAGACAAGGCAAATAAGACACACACTCGCAACTCGACACACACTCGCAAGATAGGGTAGCATACATCTCTAAGAACCAGGAGAGTCTACAGTGTATTGTCGAGACAAAGGTTCATGATCTTGATGTAAAGATCACAGAGGTTCAGACTATCATGCAGAAGCTTAGAGATGATGTCGAGGCAAGCACGATTGCTGCAGATAATAGTGGAGATGAGTGACCTACTACTCAGAGATTTCAGACGGTACCCAGGGCACCCAGATCTTCAGCCGTGCCAGTTACAGATACGAGGACCACTCATTCTACACCTTCCGGTACTACCACAGTACCACCTCTAGTTTCTACTCCACTAGCCCAGTAGATATCATCAGAAGCATTTGTGGACGGACTCATCTCAACGCCATCTACGCACACCAGAGCCAACAGCCAAAAGTCACCTTCAAGAGCTCCCGAGGATCGTGCCTAGAGAGACGCATAGCTCTATACCTTTATGAACTTTTTGGTACTTGTTGCCAATGGGAAGAAATTGTAAATATCATTAGGCTTCGAGAGAGACAGAGTTTCTTGCTTTTGTCCTTTGGTTTTTCTCAAGTTCTTGTTCGGGAACGTAGCATGTAATTTCAAAAATTGTCCTACGATCACGCAAGATCTATCTAGGAGATGCATAGCAACAAGAGGGGGACAGTGCATCCACGTACCCTCGTAGACCGAAAACGGAAGCGTTTACTTAACGCGGTTGATGTAGTCGAACATCTTCTTGATTCAACCGATCAAGTACCGAATGTACGACACCTCCGAGTTCTGCACACATTCAGCATGATGACGTCCCTTGAACTCTTGATCCAGCAAAGTGTCGAGGGAGAGTTTCGTGAGCACAACGACGTGGTGACGGTGATGGTGAAGTGATCTGCATAGGGCTTCGCCTAAGCACTATGACAATATGACCGGAGGAGCAAACTGTGGAGGAGGGCGCCGCACACGGCTAGGAACAATTGATGTGTGTTAGAGGCACCCTGCCCCCGTATATAAAGGATGGAGAGGGGAGGAGGCCGGCCTAGGGGCGCCCCAAGTGGGAGAAGTCCCACTTGGGCTCCTAGTCCAATTCGGCCCCCACCTTTCCTTTTATCGGAGGGGAAAGGGGGGAGGAGAGGGAGGAGGAGAAGGAAAGGGGGGCGCCGCCCCCTCCCCTAGTCCAATTCGGACTCCTTCCCTGGGGTGGGGGGGGGGGTGGGGGCGCCACCCCTTGTGGGCTGCCTTGCCTCCCTCCTATGGCCCATATGGCCCATATCTTCCCCCGGGGGGTTCCGGTAACCCCCCCGGTACTCCGATACATTCTGAAACACTTTCGGTGTCTGAATACTATCGTACAATATATCAATCTTTACTCTCGACCATTTCGAGACTCCTCGTCATGTCCGTGATTTCATCCGGGACTCCGAACAATCTTCGGTCACCAAAACACATAACTCATAATACAAATCGTCATCGAACGTTAAGCGTGCGGACCCTACGGGTTCGAGAACTATATAGAAATGACCAAGACACATCTCTGGTCAATAACCAATAGTGGAACCTGGATGCTCATATTGGTTCCTACATATTCTACGAAGATCTTTATCGGTCAAACCGTAATGACAACATACGTCATTCCCTTTGTCATCGGTATGTTACTTGCCCGAGATTCGATCATCGGTATCTTCATACCTAGTTCAATCTCGTTACCGGCAAGTCTGTTTACTCGTTCCATAATACATCATCCCGTGACTAACTCATTAGTCACATTGCTTGCAAGGCTTATCACGATGTGCATTACAGAGAGGGCCCAGAGATACCTCTCCGATACTCGCAATGACAAATCCTAATCTCGATCTATGCTAACCCAACAAACACCTTCGAAGATACCTGTAGAGCATCTTTATAATCACCCAGTTACGTTGTGACGTTTGATAGCACACAAGGTATTCCTCCGGTATTCGGGAGTTGCATAATCTCATAGTCAAAGGAATATGTATAAGTCATGAAGAAAGCAATAGCAATAAAACTTAACGAACATTATGCTAAGCTAACGGATGGGTCTTGTCCATCACATCATTCTCCTAATGATGTGATCCCGTTCATAAAATGACAACTCATGTCTATGGTTAGGAAACTTAACTATCTTTGATTAACGAGCTAGTCTAGAAGAGGCTTACTAGGGACACTGTGTTTTGTCTATGTATCCACACATGTATCAAGTTTCCGGTTAATACAACTCTAGCATGAATAATAAACATTTATCATGATATAAGGAAATATAAAATAACAACTTTATTATTGCCTCTAGGGCATATTTCCTTCAGTCTCCCACTTGCACTAGAGTTAATAATCTAGCTCACATCACCATGTGATTAACACCAATAGTTCACATCACCATGTGATTAACACCCAAAGGGTTTTACTAGAGTCAATAATCTAGTTCACATCGCCATGTGATTAGCACCCAAAGAGTACTAAGGTGTGATCATGTTTTGTTTGTGAGAGAGGTTTAGTCAACGGGTCTGCCATATTCAGATCCGTATGTATTTTGCAAATTTCTATGTCTACAATGCTCTGCACCGAGATACTCTAGCTAATGGCTCCCACTTTCAATACGTATCCAGATTGAGATTCACAGTCATTTGGATCGGTGTAAAAGCTTGCATCGACATAACACTTTACGACGAACTCTTTGTCACCTCCATAACCAAGAACCATTTCCTTAGTCCTCTTTAGGTACCTAAGGATAATTTTGATCGTTGTCCAGTGATCTACTCCTAGATCACTATTGTACCCCCTTGCGAAAACTCATGGCAAGGTATACAATAGGTCTGGCACACAACATGGCATACTTTACAAAACCTATGGTTGAGGCATAGGGAATGACTGTCATTCTCTCTCTATCTTCTGTCGTGGTCGGGTTTTGAGTCTTACTCAGCTTCACACCTTACAATACATGATATAATTCCTTCTTTGACTGGTCCATTTTGAACTCCTTCAAAATCTTGTCAAGGTGTGCGCTTTGTGAAAGTCCTATTAAGCGTCTCAATCTATCTCCATAGATCTTGATGCTCAATACATAAGTAGCTTTACCGAGGTCTTTTATTGGAAAAATTCTTATTCAAGTATCCTTTTATGCTATCCAGAAATTTTATATCATTTTCGATCAACAATATGTCATCCACATATACTATCAGAAATGCTACAGAGCTCCCACTCACTTTCTTGTAAATACAGGCTTCAAAGCGTATATTCCAACTCCGAGATGCTTGCACCAGTCCATAGATGGATTGCTGGAGCTTGCACACTTTGTTAGCACCTTTAGGATTGATAAAACTTTCTCGTTGCACAATATACAACTCTTCTTTAATAAATCCATTAAGGAATGCAATTTTGACATCCATTTGCCAGATTTCATAAAATGCGGCAATTGCTAACATGATTCGGATAGACTTAAGCATCGCTACGAGTGAGAAAGTCTCATCATAGTCAACTCCTTGAACTTGTCGAGAACCTTTCATGAAAAGTCGAGCTTTGTAGACAGTAACATTACCATCAGCGTCGGTCTTCTTCTTGAAGATCCATTTATTCTCTATGGCTTGCCGATCATCGGGCAAGTCAACCAAAGTCCATACTTTGTTCTCATACATGGATCCTATCTCAGATTTCATGGCCTCAAGCCATTTTGCGGAATCTGGGCTCATCATCGCTTCCTCATAGTTCGTAGGTTTGTCATGGTATAGTAACATGACTTCCAGAACAAGATTACTGTACCACTCTGGTGCGGAACGTGCTCTGGTTGACATACGAGGTTCGGTAGTAACTTGATCTGAAGTTTCACGATCATTATCATTAGCTTCCTCTCTAGTTGGTGTAGGAATCACGGGAACAGTTTTCTGTGATGAACTACTTTCCAATTCGAGAGAAGGTACAGTTACCTCATTGATGCGGCGTGAAGCTACGTCGGTATTTCCCCAAATAGGAAGGGATGATGCAGCACAGCGAGGGTAGGTATTTCCCTCAGTGATGAGACCAAGGTTATCGAACCAGTAGGAGAGCCAAGCAACAATACGTAAGCGGCGCCTGCACACAAATAACAACTACTCGCAACCCGACGTATTAAAGGGGTTGTCAATCCCTTTCGGGTAATGGTGCCAGAAATTGGCAAAATGGACGTGAATAAATTGTAGTAGATTGATAGATCGAACGCCAAATAAAATAAAGAAGAATAAATTGTAGCAAGGTATTTTTGTATTTTTGGTTTAGTAGATCTGAAAATAAAAGCAAGGGAAAATAGATCGCAAAGGCAAATAATATGAGAAAGAGACCCGGGGCCATAGGTTTCACTAGTGGCTTCTCTCAAGAAAAATAGCAAATAGTGGGTAAACAAATTACTATTGTGTAATTGATAGAACTTAAAATACTCATGACGATATCCAGGCAATGATCATTATATAGGCATCACGTCCAAGATTAGTAGACCGACTCCTGCCTGCATCTACTACTATTACTCCACGCATCGACCGCTATCCAGCATGCATCTAGTGTATGAAGTTCATAGAGAAACGGAGTAATGCAACAAGAACGATGACATGATGTAGACAAGATCTACCTATGTAGAGATAGTCCCCATAATTTTATCCTTAATAGCAATGATACATACGTGTCGGTTCCCCTTCTGTCACTGGGATCAAGCACCGTAATGTCGAACCAACTACAAAGCTCCTCTTCCCATTGCAAGATAAATAGATCAAGTTGGCCAAACAAAACCCAAATATCGGAGAAGAAATACGAGGCTATAAGCAATCATGCATATAAGAGATCAAAGAAACTCAAATAACTTTCATGGATATAAAAAGATAGATCTGATCATAAACTCAAAGTTCATCCGATCCCAACAAACACACCGCAAAAAGAGTTACATCATATGGATCTCCAAGAGACCATTGTATTGAGAATCAAACGAGAGAGAGTAAGCCATCTAGGTACTAACCACGGACGCGAAGGTCTACAAAGAACTACTCACGCATCATCGGAGAGGCACCAATGGAAGTGGTGAACCCCTCTGTGATGGTGTCTAGATTGGATCCGGTGGTTCTGGACTCTCCGGTGGCTGGAATTGATTTTCGTCGACTCCCCTAGGGTTTCTGGAATATTGGGGCATTTATAGAGCAAAGAGGCGGTCCGGGGGGCACCCGAGGTGGGCACAACCACCAGGGCGTGCCTGGGCCTTCTGGCGTGCCCTGGTGGGTTGTGCTCCCCTCGGAGCACCCCCCAGGCACAGCCTTGGCCCATTGGGTGTCTTTTGGTCCAAAAAAAATATCTGTAAAGTTTCGTTGCATTTGGATTCCGTTTGGTATTGATTTCCTGCGATGTAAAAAACATGCAGAAAATAGCAACTGGCACTTGGCACTAAGACAATAGGTTAGTACCAAAAAATGATATAAAATGACTATAAAATGATTATAAAACATCCAAGATTGATAATATAACATCATGGAACAATAAAAAATTATAGATACATTGGAGACGTATCAGCATCCCCAAGCTTAATTCCTGCTCGTCCTCGAGTAGGTAAGTGATAAAAACAGAATTGTTGATGTGGAATGCTGCCTAACATGTCATCTCATAATTATTTTCTTTATAGCATTGACATTTGGACTTTTATGTTGTTCAAAGCAATAGTCTAGTTTTGACATGATAACTTTAATACTCAAGCATATCAACAAGCAACCATGTCTTTCAAAATATCAACGCTAAAATAAGCTATCCCTAGCCCATCATGCTCAATCATTGATCCATTCATGAAACACACTCGAATATTAACTACACCCAATGCTCAAGTATGACCATATTGCCTCCTAGTTGGTGCTTTTATAAGAGAAGATGGAGACTAAAATTCCAAAAATAAAAATTGCATAAAGTAAAAGAAAGGCCCTTCGCAGAGGGAAGTAGGGATTTGTAGAGGTGCCAGAGCTTAAAGCGAAAAACTTAGAGATAAAAACATTTTGGGAGGTGTGCCTTTCCCACCAATGAAAATGACTTAGAGTTCCCTACACTTTCCATGCTAGATATATCATAGGCGGTTCCCAAATAGAAAATAAAGTTTATTCCTTTTCCACCATACTTTCACTTTCCATGGCTAGCCGAATCCATGGTGTCCTTCCATACCAACACTTTCCAAGGAATTTATTATTTGATAACATAAAGTAAATTCATTTTTCATTTCAGGACTGGGCATCCCTAATACCTTTGCCTTACTCTCGTGCAATGACAAGTGAATAAACACTCATCGTGAGAATAACACATCTAGCATGGAAAATATTAGCCACCCCTAACCGCTCCGTGAGCGGTACGAACACACAAAATAGAAGTTTATTTTGAAAATTAGAGATGGCACATACAAATTTGCTTAGAACGGCAAAAGAATACCACATATAGGTAGATATAGTGCACTCATGTGGCAAACCTGGTTTAAAGGTTTTTGGATGCACAAGTAGTGATCATACTTAGTGCAAAATGAAGGCTAACAAAAGATTGAGAAGCGACCAACCAAGAAACGAATAATCTCATAAGCGAGCATTAAGTATAATTAACACCGACTAATGCACCACAAGTAGGATATAATTTCATTGCATAATTATTGACTTTCGTGCTTGCATAGGGAATCACAAACCTTAACACCAATATTCTTACTAAAGCATAATTACTCATCAAGATGACTCACATATCACATCATCATATCTCAAAACTATTACTAAGAATCAAGTTTATTTTGTCCAATGATCTTCATGAAAGTTTTTATTATATCCTTCTTGGATATCTATCACTTTAGAACTAATTTTCATATGTTGCTTTTGACAAGCTCAAACAAATATAAGTGAAGATCACGAGCATAAAATTTCTTTCTCTCAAATTAATTTAAGTGAAGCAAGAGAGAATTTCTTGAAAATTTTACTAACTCTCAAATAAATCTAAGTGAAGCAAGAGAGCATTTCTTAAAAAATACTAAAGCACACCATGCTCAAAAAGATATAAGTGAAGCACTAGAGCAAGTCCATAACTCATAAAAATTTAAGTGAAGCATAGAGAGCAATTTTAACAAGTCATGACATAATTTTAGATCTCTCAAATAGGTGTGTCCAGCAAGGAATCAAGACTTAAAACACAAAATAAATCTAGAAAAGACTCATATCATACAAGGCGCTCCAAGCAAAATACATAGTGTGTGATGAATGAAAATATAGCTTCGAGTAAAATACCGATGGTCGTTAGAAGAAAGAGGGGATGCCACTCGGGGCATCCCCAAGCTTAGTTGCTTGCTCTCTTTTGGATAATAGCTTGGGACGCCGGGGCATCCCCAAGCTTAGGCTCTTCTTACTCCTTATTCCTTCATCCATCATAAGATAACCCAAAACTTGAAAACTTCTATCACACAAAACTCAACAAAACCTTCGTGAGATCCATTAGTATAAGAAAGCAAATCACTACTATAACTGTAGCAAAGCAATTCATATTTTGTTCTTGCATTATATCTATTGTATTCCAACTTTTATATGGCAAAAACTCATCAAAGAAAACCATAGAGCCATCAAAACAAGCACACAACGCAAAGATAACAGAATCTGTCAAAAACAAAATAGTCTGTAGCAATCTAGATATTTCGAATACTTCTGAAACTCCAACAATTCTAAAAAATTAGGACGACCTGAGCAATTTGTATATTAATCTTCTGAAAAATGAATTGGCATTTTATCACGCTCTGGTAAAAAATGAGAATTGTTTTCGTGAGCGCAAAAGTTTCTGTTTTTCAGCAAGATCAAACAACTATCACCCAAGAAGATCCTAAAGGCTTTACTTGGAACAAACACTAATTAAAACACAAAAAACAAAATCATAAAAGTAGCATAATTGTGTCAACACTCAAGAATAGAAAGCAAAAAGCAAAAATAAATTTTATTCATTGGGTTGCCTCCCAACAAGCGCTATAGTTTTACACCCTTAGCTAGGCATAAAGTAAGGATCTAAGTTTTGTCATACGTAGTTTTAGCTACTTTGGTAAGGGTTTTCTCAAACCCGGGAGGCTCTTTACGCTTCCCTAGATTCTCAGGAAAAGAACCATCTTTAGATCCAAAATATCCAATCGCTTGTTGCAAAAAGTAATCAAAGTATTCATGCGATTGATACTACCATTGAGATGTTTGAGGGGTTCATTATATTTCTGTATTTCAACCATATGTTTATGCAAATCACCAAGTTTGTCCATCATTTGGACTCCCTCAGGGGTGAAAGAAAACCCCTTCTTTTGAGGTGCAACTCCCAATATTCCTTCTAAAATTTCATAGGCAGCATTGGCATCAAGCTCAATAAAATTCCCTTTAGCAGCAAAATCTAGGAGTTGTCTATGATGCAAAGCCAATCCAATGTAAAAATTACGAAGCAAGATCTTAGCGCCCCCCTTTAAATTGCAAATACGATAAGATTCCATAAGCCTATGCCAAGCATCTTTCAAATTTTCTCCTTGTCTTTGTTTGAAGTAAAGAACTTCAAAATCTGGTGACAGAGGAGGAGTAGGCACGCTAGTCATTATGAGTAGGAAGCAAGAACACGGATAGATCTGACGAGAAAACGGCGAACGAAAAAGAGGGGCGAATAAAACGGCAAAATTTTCTGAAGTGGGGGAGAGGAAAACGAGAGGCAAATGGCAAACAATGTAAATTGCGAGGAGATGAGATTTGTGATTAGGAACCTGGTATATGTTGAAGATCCTCCCCGGCAACGGCGCCAGAAATTGGCACGTGGCCGGAGACAATCTTGACGTGATCCTCCCTGGCAACGGCGCCAGAAGTTCCTTTTGATGTGGCTTGAAGCTACGTCGGTATTTCCCCAAAGAGGAAGGGATGATGCATCACATCGACGGTAGGTATTTCCCTCAGTGATGAGACCAAGGTTATCGAACCAGTAGGAGAAGCAAGCAACAACACGTAAGCGGCGCCTGCACACAAATAACAACTACTCGCAACTCGACGTATTAAAGGGGTTGCCAATCCCTTTCGGGTAACGGTGCCAGAAATTGGCAAAACGGACGTGAATAAATTGTAGAAGATTGATAGATCGAACGCCAAGTAAAATAAATAAGAATAAATTTCAGCAAGGTATTTTTGGTTTAGTAGATCTGAAAATAAAAGCAAGGGAAAATAGATCGCAAAGACAAATAATATGAGAAAGAGACCCGGGGGTCGTAGGTTTCACTAGTGGCTTCTCTCGAGAAAAATAGCAAACGGTGGGTAAACAAATTACTGTTGGGCAATTGATAGAACTTCAAATACTCATGACGATATCCAGGCAATGATCATTATATAGGCATCATGTCCAAGATTAATAGACCGACTCCTGCCTGCATCTACTACTATTACTACACACATCAACCGCTATCCAGCATGCATCTAGTGTATTAAGTTCATTGATAAACGGAGTAATGCAATAAGAACGATGACATGATGTAGACAAGATCTATCTATGTAGAGATAGACCCCATCGTTTTATCCTTAGTAGCAACGATACATACGTGTCGGTTCCCCTTCTGTCACTGGGATCAAGCACCGTCAGATCGAACCCACTACAAAGCACCTCTTCCCATTGCAAGATAAATAGATCAAGTTGGACAAACAAAAACCAAATACCGGAGAAGAAATACGAGGCTATAAGAAATCATGCATATAAGAGATCAAATAAACTCAAATAACTTTCATGGATATAAAAATATAGGTCTGATCATAAACTCAAAGTTCATCCGATCCCAACAAACACACCGTAAATAGAGTTACATCATATGGATCTCCAAGAGACCATTGTATTGAGAATCAAATGAGAGAGAGGAAGCCATCTAGCTACTAACTACGGACCCGAAGGTCTAGAAAAAAAATACTCACACATCATCGGAGAGGCACCAATGGAAGTGGTGAACCCCTCTGTGATGGTGTCTAGATTGGATCTGGTGGTTCTGGACTCTGCGGTGGCTGGAATTGATTTTCGTCGACTCCCCTAGGGTTTCTGGAATATTGGGGTATTTATAGAGAAAAGAGGCGGTCCAGGGGCACCTGAGGTGGGCACAACGCACCAGGGCGCGCCTGGGCCTCCTGGCGCACCCTGGTGGGTTGTGCTCCACTCGGAGCACCCCCACTACAAAAAAATACAGTTCTGTGATGATACGTGTTTGTCACAGTAGGTCACGTTTTCTGTCATGCATGTACATCCATGATGATTTTATGACAGAATCAAGATAGTCATACCTGTGCTGTTGTAGAAGTGTTCCATGACATTACCAAAATTATCATCACGGAAGTGTGCACTTCCATGATGATAAATCGCGCGTCATAGAAGTGCTTTCGTCAAGGCTGACCGACACATGGCATCCACCGTAACGGTTCGCCGTTAAGCTATGGGGTCCGGTTTTGGATCCGATAACCCATTAACAGCCCGGACCAATGAGGATTTTCCACGTGTAAAATTGTCATTGGCCGGAGGAAACACGTGTTGGCTCAACGTTGGGACAAATGTCATCCATTCATTGGACAGGAGGCGCCTATGATAGGTCGACACGTGGCACGGCCCAATAGAGGCCCATTACAGTGAAAAGGCCAGCCTGTTTGACTTGGTCAAAAAGTAACGAGCTGGCCCACGAAAAGCCTGTTAACGGCCTGTTCGTATATAGCCCATTTACGGCCCGTTAACTCACAGCCCGTTACGGCCTATCGGAATTAAGCCCAGTAGCTTCATCCGGGCCGTCCAATATGATTCCAGCCCGTTGTAACTTCCGGACCATGTATGGCCCATGAGGTCTTTCGGCCCATACGAGGCCATTTGTAACTCTTGGCCCATTAACGGCCCATGGTGAATCTGGCCCGCAATGAACAGTGTATCACTTTATACCCATTAACAGCCCATTATTCCATGGGGCCATTTCCAACCCATGTTATCTTTCGGCCTTCTCAGGGCCCATTTATTCTTGGGCTTATTTCAAGCATTCGGTTACTTATGGCCCGTTACTGGCCTTTTCTGCTTGTGGGCCAAATTCAGCCCATGGTTACAATTGGCCCGTTCGCGGCCTGTTAATCCGTTGGGCCGTTTTCATAGCATCATCAAATACGACCGATTAATGACGGCCCGTTATGGTCGGCCCATGAACAGACGATTCCAAATCTAGCCCGTTTACGGCCCATAATGCGGTTTGTTATTGGCCCATGTTTGGCCGATCGATCATACGGCCCGTAGAAGGCCCATTGATGCTACGACCCGTAGAAGGCCCATTGTTTCTATGGCCCTTAGAAGGCCCATTGTTTCCACGGCCCGTAGGAGGCCCATGGTAACTACAGTAAATATGTAGCCCATGGTTATTGTGGCCTAGTTTTAAAAAATAGGTTATTGCGGCCACTAGCAAACCGCGGAAAAAGAACTGAACTGACTACAAGCAAACAAATAAACAAGACAACAAGGAAATAAATAAGCAAGCAACTTACGCTAGGCTATCACGGCTATTACACATATTACATCCGCTGGACATCAAAGTTCGCCACCAGTGCAAATATAGGGAACAAAGTCGCATATCATATACACTGGTTGTCAAAGTTGGCGACCAGTGCAAGTAAACGCTGCAGCAAAACAAGTCCAGAACTGAAACCACTTCAGAAGAGCTCAAGAAACAATATCCTGGGTGCCCATAATGCTGGCAAGATGCTTAGCAAGCTTATTAACTTTCTCTTGTTTGGCGCTTAAATCCTCCAGCGCTTGCTGTTGCACCAGAAAGTATGCATCTGAATTCTGCAGGGACTTCCTCAGTCCTTCAGCTTCCTGTCGCAGCACATCTGATCGATGTCTTTCAACTTGAAGTTGAGACTCAAGAAGACGAACTGATTCAGGCAGCGAGTTCGAAGAGCTTGTGCCAGCAGTAGTGGCCAGTAACTCGAACACTACATGAAGACATGACTTTTGGGTTCTCTCACCGTAGTCAAGTTAGTTTTTTTATCAGCTTTCTTGGAGACCGACAGGGATGTCTCACTATCTTGAACCTTATCTGCATTACTTCCTTTACCATTACATAACGGGGTACTGTTCTCCAATATTTTGTTCGCATTCTAAAAGAGAAACAAGCAGACACATCACATGTTTACCATGTTGTATATGAAACTCATTTTGGTAAATCAGTTTAGTAGTAAAGTGGACAGGATAACAGCATGAAACAAACATATATCTATGTACCATGGTCACTTTATGGTCTATATCATTGTAACGCCCGGATAATCAAGCTACAGTAATCCCACGCTAATGGTGCCACGTCACCACGGTTACTTTGCTAATCTACCGTTAGGTCAAACCATTTAAAAATTCAAATTAAAATTAATGTCAACGATAAAAGTTTTTCAAAATTTAAAACAAAAATGTTCGGGAGGTGCCATTAATTAAATTTCGAATTAAATTAATTTATTAAATTCTAAAAATGATTTAAATCTTTAAAATTTAATGTAAAATAAACCGTAGCTCGGATGGAAAAACTTTGTACATGAAAGTTGCTCAGAACGACGAGACGAATCCGAATACGTAGTCCGTTTGTCAGCCACATGTTCCTAGCATAGCGAACATGGAACTTTCCCCCTCCGGTCCGTCTGTCCGAAAACGCGAAACATCGGGAATACTTTCCTGGATGTTCCCCCCTTCGCCGGTACCACCTACTGCCGCGTTAGGGCACACCTAGCACCGCTCATTATCATGTCACGCAACGTCATGCTTATGATTGCATTGTATTTACTGTTTCTTCCCCCCTTCTCTCTGGTAGACTACGAGACCGACGCTGCTGCTGTCTAGTTCGACTACGGAGTTGACGACCCCTCCTACTTGCCAGAGCAACCAGGCAAGCCCCCCCCCTTGATCACCAGATATCGCCTATTCTTCTCTATACTGCTTGCATTAGAGTAGTGTAGCATGTTACTGCTTTCCGTTTATCCTATCCTGATGCATAGCCTGTCCTTGCTTCTACTGTAGTTACCTTTACCTGCAATCCTACATGCTTAGTATAGGATGCTAGTTTTCCATCAGTGGCCCTACATTCTTGTCCGTTTGCTGTGCTATACTATCGGGCCATGATCACTTGGGCGGTGATCACGGGTATATACTTATATACTATATACATGACACTTGTGGTGACTAAAGTCGGGTCGGCTCGTAGGAGTACCCGCAAGTGGATCTTTGTGGTGGAGCGACAGGGTAGGTTGAGACCACCTAGGCGAGAGGTGGGCCTGGCCCTGGACGGCGTCCGCGGTTACTTCAACATAACACGCTTAACGAGTTCTTGGTATTTGATCTGAGTCTGGCCATTTGGTCTATACGCACTAACCGGCTACGCGGGAACAGTTATGGGCACTCGACGTCGTGGTATCAGCCGAAGCTCTTTTTAACGTCGGCGACTGAGTGGCGCGCGCCGCATTGGACTGTAAGCTCGCGCTTGTATTAAGGGGGCTAGGTCTGCTTCCGGCCGTGTACGCAACGTGCAGGTGTGCAATGGGCGATGGGCCCAGACCCCTGCGCGCATAGGGTTTAGACCAGCGTGCTGACCTCTCTGTTGAGCCTAGGTGGGGCTGCGACGTGTTGATCTTCCGAGGCCGGGCATGACCCAGAAAAATGTGTCCGGCCAAATGAGATCGAGCGTGTTGGGTTATGTGGTGCACCCCTGCAGGGAAGTTTATCTATTCGAATAGCCATGTCCCTCGGTAAAAGGACGACCCGGAGTTGTACCTTGACCTTATGACAACTAGAACCGGATACTTAATAAAATACACCCTTACAAGTGCCAGATACAACCCGGTGATCGCTCTCTAACAGGGCGACGAGGAGGGGATCGCCGGGTAGGATTATGCTATGCGATGCTACTTGGAGGACTTCAATCTACTCTCTTCTACATGCTGCAAGATGGAGATGGCCAGAAGTGTAGTCTTCGACAGGATTAGCTATCCCCCTCTTATTCTGGCATCTTGCAGTTCAGTCCACTGATATGGCCCTTTACACATATACCCATGCATATGTAGTGTAGCCCTTGCTTGCGAGTACTTTGGATGAGTACTCACGGTTGCTTTTCTCCCTCTTTTCCCCCTTTCCTTTCTACCTGGTTGTCGCAACCAGATGCTGGAGTCCAGGAGCCAGACGCCACCGTCGACGACGACTCCTACGGCACTGGAGGAGCCTACTACTACGTGCAGCCCGCTGACGACGACCAGGAGTAGTTAGGAGGATCCCAGGCAGGAGGCCTGCGCCTCCTTCGATCTGTATCCCAGTTTGTGCTAGCCTTCTTAAGGCAAACTTGTTTAACTTATGTCTGTACTCAGATATTATTGCTTCCGCTGACTCATCTATGATCGAGCACTTGTATTCGAGCCCTCGAGGCCCCTGGCTTGTATTATGATGCTTGTATGACTTATTTATGTTTTAGAGTTGTGTTGTGATATCTTCCCGTGAGTCCCTGATCTTGATCGTACACAATTGCGTGCATGATTAGTGTACGGTCAAATCGGGGGCGTCACAATCATTCTAGTTTTTCTGCCAAATCAAGATAGAGACACAGTTCAAATAATATTTGTTCAAGACAAAGCAAAATAGACAGAATATAAATGTGGGAAACTATAGAGCAATAACAACACTTGTAATGTGCATGACATGAGAACATAATTGTTTATTCAATTGAAACTGAAATCAACATAGAGCAAGTTACAACAGCAAACTAGTGAAAGAAACATGTTTAAAACATACCCGTTGCGCCATTGGAGTTTCAATTCCATCCTTCAAATTTGAAAATAGTTGGTATGAGTAAATACAGTGATGCAAGAGCAAAGGAGTATGAACCATAGCTACAGAACCTAACCTGAGAACAATTCTTCTTCTCCTTTAAGCGTTGAGTTGGGATTTGGACTGGTGGTCCTCGTGCTTTGGGCACTGCAGTTCCCTTACTAACTGCTCGTGTATGGGTGCTCTGTGGTGGAGACGGTACTGTGTCAACTGGAACTGGGTTACTATCTGTTGGGGTTGGGGTTAGAAGGGGTGTAGCTAGTTCTCTGTCCAACTGGGTAGGGGTACAATCTGCGAGAGTCTGGGTTATGTGTGGTGGGGCTGGTTCTTGGGCAAGTACAACCATGGTTCTATCTGCATCTACTGGTAGCACTATCTTTTCTGAAGACCGTGTTGTTATTCCCTTAGATACTGCCATCACCCTCTCCAATTCAAATGGCTGATAAACAAGAAAAGTAATTGAATGTACATGCATTGTATGATAGACAGGTGCAATGGATAATGGGGAATAAAAGAGGGCATGAAATAATTCACATTTATGTTGTCTAACCAAACAGGATAGCATGACACGATTTCACATATATGATGGCTAACTAAACAGGATAGCATGACACAATTTCACATTATGATGGCTAACTAAAAAAGATGGAAACACATAGTTCAAAATATGATGACTATGTAAACAGTATGACATGATATAACTATATAATGTGTTTATTAAATAGGTTGGCATGCCATAATTCACATACATGCCGCCTGTGGAAAAAAATGATATCATGATATAATTCACGGATAGAATGACATACTTCAAAATATGATGACTGTAAACACTAAACAGGATGAGATGATATAACTATATGATGTCTTTATTAAATGGGTTGCCATGCCATAATTCAGATAGATGTTGTGTATGTAAACATGATGGCATGATATAATTCAAATATATGATATATATAGTAAGCAAGTAAGCAGATGGCAATCCATATATGATGTAAAAACTAAGCAATGCAAGACAACATGCATGACTTGGGTAATATAACCCTGCCAAGTTTGAGCATAGACCTCAGGGGGGAAATAGGACTGGTCATCAGTCTCTGAATCCTCATGTGAGGAGCTCTCTGTAACCAACAAGATGTCTGCTTCTGCAGGTAGCATTGTTTGCTCTGAATACCTTGTTTTCACTCCAGATACTTCCATCACCGCTTCAAATGGCTTATGCACAGGAAGAGTAGTTGAATATACAAACATTGTTGACAAATGGAACATGTAATACAAAAAATGATAGCATGATATAATTCACATACATGATGATTGGCTAAACAACATGGCATTGCATAATTCACATATATAATACCTTTTCAACAAGATATCATTGCATAATTCACATATATAATGTCCAACAAGATGGCAATGCATAATTCACATATATGGTAATTAGCCACTAAATAGGTGGCATTCACACAAAGCATGTCTAAACTAATCAAATGACATAGCAACACAAGACACTATACACATGATATGAGCAACATAACCCTGCCAAGTTAGAGCATACACCTCGGGGGGGGGGGGGAATAGGACTGGTCATCTGTCTCTGAATCATCCTTTGAGGAGCTATCCGTAACCGGCGAGATGTGCGCTTCATCAGATAGCATAGTCTGCTCTGAAGACCTTGTTTTCACTCCAGAATTTTCCATCATCGTGTCAAATGGCTGATGCACACGAAGAGTAGTTGAATGTTCTAACATTGTTGACAAATGTAATACGTAACGAAAAAACGGATGTCCTGATATAATTCACATATAAGATGACTGGCTAAGCAGGATGGCATTGCAAAATTCACATATATGATGCCTGGCTAAACAAGATGGCGTTGCATAATTCACATAAATGATGAATAAATTAAACAGATGGCATTCACACAAAGCATGTCTAAACTAAGCAGATGACATATTTGATGTATAAAGTAAGCAATGCAAGGCACCATATGCATGATATAACCAACATCAGCATGCCAAGTTAGAGCGCAGACCTCAGGGGGTAAATATGAGTGGTCTTCTCCTTCTGAATCCCCCTCAGAACAGATATCTTCCTCTCGGTTACAATCCGAAATGGGTGGAGGGGGGCTGCCTTTGCACCTACTATGGAGCGACGCGCCTGAAATTTTATTGCCACGCAAGGCTCGTCTCTTTTGCTCTACATGTTTAGTTCCATTGTGTACAATAACTGACATGCATAGGAATAAAACATAGTGAGATTATGTAAGGAGTGCATGCAGAAATCCAGAGTGATGGTAGCAACCTGTGGATAGACCCAAAACCAATGATAGCAGGCAGATAATGGCTTCTTTACTGTTTGTTTCCCACCCAACATGAGACTCATAGTAGACACCAGAGATTAACCAGATAGTAGATAGATACTATTGATTGCGGCCCTGATATGTACCCCACAACTATTTAAAAACTCAAGTTTGACCATTAGTTTGGAGCCGACTCAGAGTCTAATTGGTGAACAGGACGATAAAGTAGCATGTAATATTAAGCGATGCATAACGTAAGCAGACACGAAAGAGTGCGACCTCTCTTGCGGACCCGTGTAGTCCTCGAGGTCATCTGCTCGGTTGATGATGGTAATGCAGTTGTCATGGCTGCCCGCGGCGAGGAAGAAGATCTGAGGAGGCGAAAGACAGTCTGGAGGCCGGATCCCTGTTGTGCTGGACCCTTCTGTCGTTGGAGCAGCTGAGCTGGGGTGGACGATGGCGCAGCAGGAGCGGGACAAACCACACAAGGTTTTCTTTGACAACTATCTGTAAGAGAAGTAATTCTGTAAGGGCTCATTTGAATTAGAGGATTCTAACAACGCAGGGATAGGAAATACACAGTAATGGGATAGGAATGCATGTGCAAAACAGAGAATTTAAAAACACAGGATTTCTGCCAATCTGGGTGTTTGGTTCACAAGAATTGGAAGCTCACGGGATGTAAAGATGCAACATCCATTTAGGTCATCATATGCATATCATATTTTATTTGCATTGTGGTTGTGATCCTAGAAATCTTAAGCAACTCAAGGACCCAAGGAGAGAGTTGGAGTTTTCATTCATTTTCATATTTGAATTTTTCTCAAATTTGAAAAGAGGATCAATTTGATTTTAAATATTTTCTCTCCCATTATTTCCAATAACAAAAATAAATGAGAGAAGATAAAATGACTTCTTCAACAGAAGAGAAATATTGGAGAAGAAAATTTAAAATCAAAATTATTATTTTATTTGCTATTTTATTTGAATTAGAAAAATATGCATTTTTGAAAATTGCATTTTAGGCCAGAAAAATGTTCATCTTGTCTTAAATATTAGGTTTGGACGGTGAACATTGTTTCTGGTATTTTTAGAATTTCTTTTATATTTTATTAGGAGTTTTTTCAGGCGATTTTTTTAAAAAAGTTTCGACCGATTGGGCCGAAACCCAGCCGACCCAGCAGGCTGCCGCCGCCTTTCCCCGTGCGGGAGCCGCGCCGCCGCCGCCGGCCGTGTCCGAGGCGGACACGCCTCCCGAGGCTGTCGCCCCTTCCCCAAGCCACCCCGCCACCTCGCCTCCCTCTTTATAAGCTGCCCCGGCCCCCCTCTCCTCCTCGTAAAAGCCGCCGCCGCCGCCGCAGTCGCCAGCAGCCGCCGCGGCCGCGCCGCCCGCAGCCGCCGACGCCGCTCGCCGTCGCCACCCCGCGCCACTACACCGCCGCCCCGCCTAACCGTCGCCTCGCCGCCGACGCTCGTCGCCGGAGCCGCCGGATTCCGCCGCTCGCCGTTGACCCCGTCGCCGTCGTTGATCGGTAAAGGACCGATCGTTTTTTTTCGGTTTTCATTCTGTTTTCATTCGGTTTAGATTAGATCGGTTTTTAGGTTATTTAGCGAGCGTTCTCCGTTTAGTTCGTTTTAACGAACGGGTTCGTTCATTTAGTTCTGTTAGCGAACGTTCGTTCGTTAGTTTTTTTCCTGTTTATTTTCGGCCAAGGACCTATCCATGAATACTTTTATCATAGATTAGTCCCTGAATTTCAAACCTTCGCTACTTTTTGCTCGTTTGTCCAAATCCAGTGAAACCAATGCCAAAATCTCCGTCTTGTTCCCCTCTTTCTAGATAACCAACTTGAACATGATTTTGAAAATTTAAAATTTGGTTTCAAGCAGATTTGATTGCGAACTTCTTTTGATCGTAGTTTGAGTATCGTAGCTTTGATTCGATTGATTCTTTTTGCAAGTCGAAGCTCTTCAGTTGAACTTTCAGTTTGGATATTTTCTCTTGAGTTTTACCCTTGCATCTTATGCTTGAGTGCTTATGTATGCTATTGTTTGTTCACGATAGAATTTCCGGAGTGCGACGCGTTTGCTACTATGAGTCACTAGGGTTTTCAGATCGTCAGCGAGGCAAGTAACACTTTGATCATACCCCTTTTATTACCCAGTTTTTATGCATTAGCTTCAACCCTGAAACTTTGCATGAGTAGGTTTGATAACATGTGGGTATTGGGAAGTAGTTGATGAGGTAGAACCTATTGTCTTTTACTACCAACCCTAGGAGTTACTTCTACGTTATGCTTATACTGTAATGCTATGCTCGTAGACGTGGTTTGGTTTGAGAGTATTCATGACAGATGTGAGAGTTTATTATTAACTAAGGTTTAACTTAAGGTGGCTACTTTAACACACATCTGGGTGGATTGGTTTGAGGGCACCTGGGGTAATCCAGTGTTGTCCAAAGGAGATCCCGGGGTATCCGTGTGATTTTTCCTATGGTTTGCCACCCAGGCTCAAAGGGATCATTATGTTATTCATGCTGGAAACTTTCGTGTGCAGCCACAAGCCATTATGGGCTTTGGCATAGTTGAGTATGTTGTGTGATCTCTTACAGTGGTAGACTAGCAGATGTAGGGGATGTAGGTGGTACTGTCTACCCGTCGTAACGAGCTAATACTTCTGAAAGACTGTGTCTTGGTCATCTGTTTCTCAAACATTATGTAGTGCGAGAAATCCAACGAAGGAGATCGAGTCTTGTGGGGAAAAGTGCGCAAACCTCTCCAGAGTGTATAAACTAATCATGGTTAGCCGTGTCCCCGGTTATGGACATCTTGAGTATCTGGTGCTTGAATTATTTTGTTGATCTCATCACTTTATTTAATTAATTTGTTGGGTTATTGATTATTAATTTGGATTGAGATGGGGTTACCATTCTCAATGTTTTCAACAAACTTTGTAGTTGAATAAAATATATTCCTTTGTTGTAGGGAAAAACTAGCTTTCTGCAAAATGATAACCATAGAGCCCCCACCAGCCATATATGCATATAGTTATAGTTGTTTCATGTTCATTGCTCTATAGTGTTATTTTGCCAGCATATTCCATGTGCTGACCTACACAGGCTGCAACATATTATGTTGCAGAGTTTTCAGACGAAGAGTAAGGTGCACTAGGTCGTTGTCATGCACTCAGCTATGCCGTTGGAGTTGATGGACTCATTTACCTTCGAAGCTTCCGTTGTTATATTATTTAGATGGCCTTTAGCCATATTATTGTAATAAGTTCTCTTTTGAGACATTCGATGTAATAAGTGTGTGATTGAACTCTGTTATAAATCCTTGAGTACTGTGTGTGTCAGCATTACCGATCCAGGGATGACACTTATACACAGAGATTTGACCGCCTGAGGTCGGATCGCTACAAGATGGTATCAGAGCACACACTGACTGTAGGACGCGACCACTAAGATAAGCCATAGGACTGTCTTCTCTACTCATTTCTGACTCTTCTCCATTTTATACTCTATAGATGGCGGACCCAAGGAACAAGTTTGCTCAACCGGATGAAGACACACCTTTTGGACGACACTTGAAGGAAGCCACTAGATACCTGAACATCGGAATACCAAGTTTCACCGGGACCTACACCGCCACTCTACCGGAAGAGGAGCGCTGGATGATTCGAGTTCATGTTCCAGGAAGGACCTTCACGCCAGTTACTGAGCCCATAGAGTTTTCCTTTGATGCACCAACCTGGAGTCTTGGAAAGAGCATGGCAGCCCACATCGCCATGGGACGCATCGGCGAAGTTTATCACAAGGATCTTAAGGACACCATCTACCAGATATGTGGACGCCGAGATGAGCAATGGGAGATGATTTGCACCAGGAAGGATAAATCCATTGCAGCCTACATCCAGGAGTTAAACCAACACATTCGTCGTCAGGAGAACCAAATGTGAGCCAGCATGATAGACCTGAAGAAAGTGATGACCAAGAACATGGAGCTAGAAGAGGAACTCTAGTCTACACGCGATGGATATGAAGAGGAAATTGTAGTGTTACTGGAGAAGAATGAAGACCTGAAGAAGAAGCTAGGAACATTCATGGGAGATCCCAAACCAGAGGAGGACAACCACCCCGAAGACTACATCATCATCGACGACACCGACTCCGACCCCGATAGTGATGATGATTATGAAGATGAAGCTGGAGCAGATATCATGGAGTCTTCCTCCGATCAAAATTTCTAGTCGACCACCAAATTATCAGTAGTGTTCCCCCATATATATAGTAATAGTCTGAGTATTTTGTAATGGTAGATTAGGTCGATTGTATGCCCTTGTTTGAATTGAGTGGTGTGATAATGAATGTGTTTGTCTCATGTGCATATGGGTAGTGATTTCTCTTTAGACCTCGCTCTATTCTATTCTCACCCCTCTAAACCTATCAGATGCCTCCGAGACGTGACCCCAGATTTGTCTTCCCACCGGAGCTCACTCGGTTGATCCAACAGCAGAATGCCTTGATGCAGTTGCTAGTCCAGAACCAAGGCAATAACAACAACAACAACCCACCGCCACCACCTCCAGTTGACAACTTAGCCCATTTTTTGAGGTTGAATCCGCCGGTGTTTTCCAGTAGCACCGAGCGGATTGTTGCTGATGACTGGCTCCGCAGGATTGGAAGGGAGCTGATCACCGCAGGTTGCACAGATGTTGACAAGGTGCGCTTTGCTGCACATCAACTGGATGGAGCCGCAGCCTCATGGTGGGAGAACTACACTGCCACTTTCCCCGTGGCCAATGTCACTTGGGATCAGTTTCAGCAAGCTTTTCGCACTGCACATGTCTCAACTGGAGCTATGAGTATGAAGAAGCATGAGTTCCGCAACTTACGCCAGGGAAATCGTACTGTGGGGCAATACGTGGATGAGTTCAGCAAGTTAGCCGCTATGCCCCAGCTGATGTGGCCACAGATGCCGCAAAGCAGGAGAAGTTTATGGAAGGGCTGAATGACGAGCTGAGTATGCAGTTGATGGTGGCAACATTTGCTAACTACCAGGAGTTGGTAGACAGGGCTCTTATGATAGAAGGCAAGCAACAACAGATAGAGAGCCGCAAAAGGAAGTATGGACAGGGGAAGTACAACTCTGGAGCTCAGCAGAAGCCTCGTTTTACCCCAAACTCGGGAGGACATACCCATCATAACCATGGAGGCCACACTCATAATGGAGGAAGCTCACATAACCACAGTGGCCCCAATAATGGAAATAGGAATGGAGCAAGCAGCAACCAGAACCATTCCAACCCAGCAACACCCGTTAAGAAGGATCTGAGTCATGTCACCTGTTACAAGTGCGGGAAGACTGGACATTATGCCAATGATTGTTCTGAGTTGAAGAATGGCAATGGAAATGGAAACTCTGGGAAGAAGCCCAATCCCTTTACCAGAGGTCAGGTGAACCACATCAACGTGGAGGAGGTTCAAGATCAGCCTAACGCAGTGATTGGTAAGTTTTTGATTAAGTCATTTACCGCTATCATTCTTTTTGACACTGGTGCATCGTATTCATACATATCAAGGGGATTTGTGGACAAGTTTAGGTTGCAAACCTTAGCCCTTAGGTCACCCATGTTAGTAAGCTCGCCAGGAGCAGAGTATATGGTCAATCGATGGTGTGATCGGTTACCCTTAACCATTGGTAGCCATGTTTTCCCCTCAGACCTAATAATTTTGAAGTCACAAGGATTGGATGTAATACTAGGCATGGATTGGCTATCGAAGTATGGAGGAAACATCGACTGTGCTAGTAAGTCAATTTTACTCACCACCCCGGAGGGAAAGAGGATCAAGTATGTATTTAGGCATGCGCCAAGGAGGACCCAAGTGAATTCCCTCTCAGGAGTTGTTCAGGAAGAAGTGCCTGTTGTGAAGGATTACCCGGATGTATTTCCAGAGGAACTACCAGGCATGCCGCCAGATTGAGACATAGAGTTTTTAATAGAGCTGTTGCCAGGCACCAGACCAATATCGAAGAGGCCATACCGGATGCACGCAAATGATCTGGAGAAAATTAAGAAGCAGATCAAGGATTTACTGGGGAAAGGTTATATCCGACCAAGCGCATCACCGTGGGGATCCCCAGTGCTCTTAGTTGAGAAGAAGGATGGATCTTTGAGAATGGTTGTTGATTATCGTGCATTGTATGAAGTGACGATTAAGAACAAGTACCCACTACCGATGATCAACGATTTGTTTGACCAGCTACAAGGAGCCAAAGTATTCTCCAAGATCAATCTTCGATCAGGATACCACCAGTTGAAGATCCGAGAACAGGATATACCCAAGACAGCTTTCACCACAAGGTATGGGCTATACGAGTACACGGTCATGTCTTTTGGGTTGACTAATGGCCCTGCCTATTTTATGAGTATGATGAACAAGGTGTTGATGGAATTTTTGGATAACTTTGTTGTGGTGTTCATTGATGATATATTGGTGTACTCGAAGATTGAAGAGGAGCACAAGGAGCATTTGCGATTAGTTCTCGAGAAGCTAAGGGAACACCAGTTATATGCCAAGTTCAGCAAATGTGAGTTTTGGTTGAAAGAAGTTGGATTTCTTGGACATGTTATATCAGGAGAAGGTATAGTAGTAGACCCTATTGAGGGAGTCCTGGATTAAGGGGTCCTCGGGTGTCCGGCCTGTTGGACATGGGCCGGACTGATGGGCCGTGAAGATACAAGACAGAAGGCTCTCTCCCGTGTCCGGATGGGACTCTCCTTGGCGTGGATGGCAAGCTTGGCGTTCGGATATGAAGATTCCTTTCTCTGTAACCAACTTTGTACAAACCTAGTTCCCTCTGGTGTCTATATAAACCGAAGGGTTTAGTCCGTAGAGGCAATCATAATCATACAGGCTAGACTTCTAGGGTTTTAGCCATTACGATCTCGTGGTAGATCAACTCTTGTAATACTCATATTCATCAAGATCAATCAAGCAGGAAGTAGGGTATTACCTCCATAGAGAGGGCCCGAACCTGGGTAAACATCGTGTCCCCTGTCTCCTGTTACCATCGACCTTAGACGCATAGTCCGGGACCCCCTACCCGAGATCCGCCGGTTTTGACACCGACATTGGTGCTTTCATTGAGAGTTCCACTGCATCGTCACCAGAAGGTTCGATGGCTCCATCAATCATCTACAACAATGCTTCCCTGGGGGAGGTTTTCCTCCCCGGCCAGATCTTTGTGTTCGGTGGCTTCGCACTGCGGGCCAACTCGCTTGGCCATCTAGAGCAGGTCGACAGCTACGCCCCAGGTCACCAGATTAGTTTTGGAAATCTGGACTATGTCGCTGATATCCGAGGAGACTTGATCTTCCAAGGATTCGCGCCCCCAACCTCTTCTCTGGCCTTAGATCCGGAGCATATCGCCAGGTCCAAAGACGGGCTCCCTGAGCTCGCCGGACTATTTGCGGCCACTAGGCCCATCGTGGGAGAGCCGGGAGAAGTAGTGTCGCTGGCAGCCATCATGGAGCCGGACCCTTCTCCGGACACTGGCTCTGAATCCTCGAAGTCAGCATCGTGTGGGTTCGGCCAAGGAGTCTCCCTCTCGCCGTACTCCACGGGCTCTCTTCTCTCGGGCCAAACCTCGCCTTTAAGAGAGGCTCTGGACTTAATGCGATCCCTTGTCATTACAGAGGAGCAACGTTTGAACTATGCCCAGCCCGGACTAGGGGCTGAGAGCAGGGAATTTTACGTCCCACCCACCACCCACTTTATAGCCACTATCGAGGACTTAACAGACATGCTCGATTACGACTCTGAAAACATCGATGGTATGGACGACGATGTCAGAGAAGAGGAGGCCCAAAACCCGCCGTTTACCGGACGCTACACGGCCACCTCTTCGTATGACGTGTACATGGTGGATACACCCAAAGAAGCTAATGGCGATGACAAAAAGAAGACCCAGTCAAGGATAAACCTCCTGAGATACAGCCAAAGCGCTGACGACAGCGGCGCCGTTCTAAGTCACGCCGCGGAAAAAACAGCAATACCGGCACAGGAGAAAACAATACTCTAGACGATGACGAGGACAATGAAGACCCCATTGGGCCAACCTCCGAACAGGATGAACGGGAAGATGGGCGAGTCAGCCCTGATGAACATGCCGTAAACGAAGACTCGGAGGACAGTAACTATCTTCCGCTCTCCGAGGATGAGGTGAGCCTCGGCAACGAGGATTTTATCGTGCCTGAGGAACCTCTCGAGCAGGAGCGCTTTAAGCACCGGCTAATAGCCACTGCAAGGAGCCTGAAAAAGAAGCAGCAACAGCTTCAAGCTGATCAAGATCTGCTCAACGATAGGTGGACTAATGTCCTGGCAGCCGAGGAATATGGCCTCGAGCGCCCAACCAAAAGTTACCCGAAGCGCAAATTGCTACCTCAATTCGATGACGAGGCACTTGAGCCCGTACCATCAACGCGTATTGCGGCTGATCGACCACCACGTGGCCAGGACAAAGCGGTAACTCAAGCCGAACACCAGCCCCTACTACCTCGCCGTAAAAGCAGAGATAAAACAGCTCGGGGATATACATATGACCTGTGGAAGGACCTGGACAGTAGAGCAGGACAAACCAGATCTATCTACGGATCATGGGGGCGTGCCCCGACACGCGACGACGGCTATCTAGCCGGACATGACAAGCATAATCACGCCCGGGCCGAAAACCATAGACGAACTCCATCCGAGCTACGTCGCGACGTGGCCCGATATAGAGGCGCCGCACACCCCCTTTGCTTCACTGATGAAGTAATGGAGCACGAATTCCCAGAAGGGTTTAAACCCCTGAACATCGAATCATATGATGGGACAACAGACCCCGCGGTATGGATTGAGGATTTTCTTCTCCGTATTCATATGGCCCGCGGTGATGATCTTCACACCATCAAATACCTCCCACTAAATCTAAAGGGACCAGCACGGCACTGGCTAAACAGCCTCTCAGAGAACTCCATTGGCAGCTGGGAAGACTTGGAAGACACCTTCCGCAATAACTTCCAAGGTACATATGTCCGGCCTCCGGATGCCGATGACCTAAGTCACATTATCCAGCAGCCCGGGGAGTCAGCCAGGAAGCTCTGGACTAGGTTCTTAATTAAAAAGAACCAAATTGTCGATTGTCCGGATGCCGAAGCCCTCGCGGCCTTTAAACATATCATCCGAGATGAGTGGCTCGCCCGCCACCTCGGTCAAGAAAAACCAAAATCCATGGCAGCCCTTACCGCTCTGATGACCCTCTTTTGCGCGGGAGAAGACAGCTGGCTCGCTCGTAGAAGCAACAACACCAGTGATCCGGGCACTTCCGAAGTTCGAAACGGCAACGGCAAGCCACAACACAATAAACACAAGCGTCGAAATAGTAATGAAGGAACGCAAGACACGACGGTCAATGCCGGATTCAGCGGCTCCAAACCCGGTCAAAGGAAAAATCCATTCAAGGCAAACAGAGACGGACCATCCAATTTAGGCAAGATACTGGATCGGCCCTGCCAAATTTATGGCACCCCTGATAAACCAGCCAATCATACCAACAGAAGCTGTTGGGTCTTTAAACAAGCCGGCAAGCTTAATGCCGAACATAAGGGGAAGGGGCCGCCCAGTGATAGCGACGACGAAGAGACTTGCTAACTGAACACCGGGGGTCAGAAGCAATTTCCCCCCGAAGTAAAAACAGTTAACATGGTATACGTGATGCACATCCCTACAGGGGAGCGCAAGCACGCACTACGGGACACCTACGCCATAGAGCCGGTCGCCCCAAAATTTAGCCAATTGGCGGCCTTCCCGATCACTTTTGATCGCAAGGACCACCCAACCAGTATCCGTCATGAAGGTTCGGCAGCTCTGGTCCTCGACCCAATTATCGATGGGTTCCATCTGATGAAAGTCCTTATGGACGGCGGCAGTAGCCTTAATCTACTCTACCAAGACACTGTCAGTAAGATGGGCATTGATCCTTCGAGAATCATGCCCACCACAACTACCTTCAAGGGAGTAGTACCTGGCGTAGAAGCCCATTGCACGGGCTCAATTACATTGAAAGTAGTCTTCGGTTCGCCGAACAACTTTCAAAGCGAAGACTTGATCTTCGATATTGTCCCATTCCGCAGTGGCTATCATGCACTGCTCGGACGGACTGCTTTTGCTCGTTTTAATACGGTCCCACACTACGCCAATCTAAATCTTAAGATGCCCGGTCCACGAGGGGTCATCAGGATAGACGGAAATACGGAACGCACCCTCCGTACAGAGGAGCATACTGCGGGTATTGCAGCCGAAGCTCAAAGCGGCTCCATTCAGCCGCGTATCTCATCGGCCATTAAGCCGCCGGCCTCTACCATATAGGACCGGTCAATTTCAGAGCTGGATTAGCAGTTCGGCCTCCGTCGTTCGCCTCATATACTCACGAAGTTCGTATCGCGCATGCATCATTATGCATTTAAAATACCTTGGTCATCGGCGGAGGCACAATACGGACAGGCTTACAATGCGGTTCGCACTCCTATAGCCTTCTTCTTTTTTCTAACTTTTTTTATCTTTTACCATAGGTGACTCAAAGCCTGGTCATCTTATGGACTCTTTCTGAGTTCAGCTTCATATAGATAACCGAAGGCTATTCCTGCCAAGGAGTCGTTTCGCCGAGGCAAGGCAACGCAGACGTGCGACAGGAGGTCCAAATGATTTTTTGTAGACCGCACTCTTTATTTCAAACCTGTAAAGTGCCTTTTTCCTCAGCCTTCGACCCCCAGCATGTTAAATAGCCCGGGTAGTGGCGTTATAATCTGCAAGATTGCGTTTGACGTGTCAATCAGATTCGAGTGAACATAGTCCGTATTCAGTATTTGCTTTTTCTAAAGAACTGAATTTTGCTTCTTCGATTGTTTCACGCACGCACCTCGGCACAAATCGCCAGGGGCTCGATATGGCAACATATGAGTTACCGACAAGTCCGAACAGCTTTATAGCACACTTCGGTGTCACGAGTTTGGCCTTATATGCATCAGTTCCGAATCATGTCTTTGGTCAATAGTTGGGTTGCCCCGCTCCTGTGCTTACTACCTTACGTTCCGTCCTATCGGCTAAGGTAGTAAAGGGAGAACTACTACGATTGTGTTTCCGGTTCATCTGGTCAAGCGCCTCAGTAGAGAAAGCCGAAAACTGACTGTCATGATGCGGCGAGAGCTGGTCAACCACTCGATGACTTATCGGAATCTTTTGCGATTCCTTCCGTATTACACGAAGGACCATTCTTCTGGTCACCTATGTAACGCACAGTATTCGGATAACCGCGTACATACCAGGGGCTATATCATAGACCCACCGTCAAAACTCCTATGGCTAAGTGAAAGTGTTAAAGCCCTATAGTCCGATTGCCTAGTTCGCTGCATTGACACCTCCTTCATGGACCAAGATGTTGGGTCAAGAGTGATCAAGTGCTTTTCCGAACACCCCCGTATTATATGCGAGGGGGCCGAAGCCGACGACCGGTAAACTTCCAGATTATACAAAAAAATGGCCGCACAAGAGGAACCAAAACTTTCAGGCAAAAAGCATAGCCTATGATATACACTACAGGAATCAGCTATTTTGCCGTCTGCCTTTGCCGTCAGCCGCGGACGGCAAAAGGCTCCGGCAAAGTAGGCTACGGTAAAGAGCTACATTGCCGTTTGCTTCCGGGCGGCTGACGGCAAAGGCCCTTTGCCGTCTGCCGCGGACGGCAAAGAGAGCGGATGGCAATAATTGCGCTGTCAGTCCGTTAAGTGGCTAGCGGCAGGCCTTTGCCGTCTGCCCCTTTGCCGTCCGGGGCAGACGGCAAACTTTCTAGTGTCTTTGCCGTCCTCCGTATGATGTCATCTACACGTCACTACATGGCAGGCCTTTGCCGTCCGCCGCTGACGGCAAAATTGTTTACTCTTTGCCGTCTGCCACTGTAGGCAAACTGCCCAAATGGGTCAGCTCCCAGGAAGCACAGCTGGATGCCACGTGGCTTCTTTGCCGTCCGCGGCAGACGGCAAAGAGCCTGCATATTGGCTCTTTTTTCTGTTTTTTATTAAATCCAACAATTTTCACAGCAAATATATATGACATATATAGATATATTTCACAGGCATTCATATCACATATATCCAGCACATAAGTTCCATACATTCATACATAAGCAAGTTCAATCCATTCATACATAAGCAAGTTCCATCCATACATATTACATAAGCAAGTTCCATCCATCAATTCATACATAAACAAGTTCCATCCATACATAAACAAGCACTCCATAGCAAGCTAGCTTCCATGAAGTGAATGAAATCTGCAAAATGGCAAAATAAGAAAGTTAGAAATAGGTGACTAGAATAAGAAGACTAGAACAAGAAGAAGACTAGAACAAGAAGAAGACTAGAACAAGAAGAGTATGTCATTTATGAGCTAACTTACGTGAAATGGATCATATATGAGCTAACTAAGTTGAAATGGGTCGTTTATGAGCTAGCTAAGGTGAAATGGATCATTTATGAGCTAACTTAGTTGAAATGGGTCGTTTATGAGCTAACTAAGGTCAAATGGATCGTTTTTGAGGTAACTAAGGTGAAATGGATCGTTTTTTAGCTAACTTAGGTGAAATGGATCATTTATGAGCTAACTTAGTTGAAATGGATCGTTTTTGAGCTAAGTTAGGTGAAATGGATCATTTATGAGCTAATTTAGTTGAAATGGATCTTTTTGAGCTAACTTAGGTGAAATGGATCATTTAAGAGCTAATTTAGGTGAAATGGATCGTTTTTGAGCTAACTTGGTGAAATGGATCGTTTATGAGCTAAATTAGTTGAAATGGATCGTTTATGAGATAACCTAGGTAAGATGGGTCATTTTGGAGTTAACCTAGGTGAAATGGGTCATTTTAAAGCTAACGTAGGTAAAATGGATCATTTAGGAGCTAATCTAGGTAAAATGGGTCATTTTTGAGCTAACTTGGATGAACTGGATCATTTATAAGCTAACCAAGGTAAAATGGGTCATTTTAGAGCTAACTTAGGTAAAATGGATCGTTTATGAGCTAACTAAGCTAATTATGCAATTTTTGACATAAGTAAGCTAAGTACAGATCGTTTTAGAGCTAACTTAGGTAAAATGGATGGTTTTGGAGGTCAGTATGCTTATTAAGTCATTTTGGAGGAGAAGAAGCTAAGTCTAGGTCATTATGGTAAGCATTGGAGGAAATAAAGCTAAGTCTAGGTCTTTATGCATGTTTTAAGCAAAACACTAGATAAACTTACCATGATCCAGGTGGTGTAGGAGCGGGCTGGCTCGTGTCGGTAGCTGGAGAAGGATCGTGCGATGCTTGTCTGGAGTTACGCTGCACCAAAGATCATTTCCAATGTCGTGTTAGCATGATGACACTCAAATGTTAAGACTAGGAAGTAATGTCCATTCAAATTAAACTCACCGTGGTCCCAGGAGCAATCACTGGCATCGGCAGAGCGGTCTGACCGGTCTTCTCGCACACAGACTGCACATTTGGTTTTGACGACTCAGTCATACTAGTTAGTAATGAGACAAACACTACATGAATGTTTTGGCTAATCTGCAGAAGAAACTTACCACAAGGAGCTCGTACATGGCCCTTGCCTGCATGTCATTCCGTGCCCTCTCCTCCTCCAACATCTTTGTCGTCCTCTCCTCCAACTCCCGCTGCCTCTCCGCCGCCTCCGCCAGAAGTTTCTCCGTTCTATCTCTCTCACTCTGTATAGCAGCCTGCAACACCACTCACATGACCATTTGTAATCATTGATGGAAGCACACACAATGGAATGGAGAAAGATAGCTGAGTACGTATCACTAACCTTGATGGCGAGTTGCACTGGCCGTTCACGAGGCCTTATCTCAGGAGCGGAGCTCGACTGGCGCGCCTTGATCTCCGGGAGAGTGCTAGGACAACGGATAAGTCCATCTCCAATGGCTATGGAGCCATGGGACCTCCCGCCACCAGATATCATCACCAGCTCTGGATCAATGGGACCCTGGCTCGGGTTAAAGTCCTCCCCTTTCCTCGCCTTCCCCTCATCTCTATATCTCACGAGCTTGTTGTGGGAGGAGATGTTGGTGAAGTTGTTTGCATCATCGAGGTCAGATTGAGAGAAAGCCTTGACTTTCTTGAAAGAGACAGTGTGGGCCATGGCATACAGGTCGTACACCTCTGGCACGTTATCCACCTTATTGTGGCGTGCCTGAAAGAGAGAAACAATGTAAATTAGTAATTAAAGGGCTCAAGCTAGCATGATGAATGAATTGCATGAATCATGAAGCAAACCACATACCCAGTTCCGCCCGAACTGATATAAGTTGGAGCTGCCTTGATGGTGTGGCACACCTTCCATTTGGGCACGTTTGTCCTTGGCCTCGTTGTGGAGGGCTAGCCATTCTTTTGAGCACCACTCATTGACCAACACCTCCCAACAATCCATCCGATCCGCACACCATCTCGGAGGCGCCTAAGTTAGCAAATAGAAACTTGAGCGCTACGGCTAAGAATTACTAAATGAAGGAACTTAAGTAGAAGGCCTTAAGAATTACCTTCATGTACTGCTCCTTACTCAGGAACTTATTGTGGCACGCCGGCTTGGTCTTCTTGATACCATGCAAGGCGTAGTAGTCTCGAACAGCCTGCACCCGAGCATCGTGCCGTAAGTTCTGTAGTAGGCGCTTGCAGACGTTCTCGATAACATGTGCCGCGTCCTCCTCGTATCCCTCCTCACACCTGTAGAATTTCTGCAATCAAATGAGACAATATTGATTAGTACAATTAATAACTAGCTAGTTGAAGATTTTTAAATGTGTAAAGGAGAAATTACCCAGAACTTTCTGATCACCATGTCTGCCCTCGTGTCGCACAAGACACCGTCGATAATCTCATCCGGCGGGGCCGGGGCAGCCAAGTAGTGCTCCCAGCTCAATCCAAGCTCTGGAAGCCGACCCTCACCAGGCAACGTGACAAACCCCGGGAAGTTTTGCCGGCAAAGAACTGCAAGGACGGAGTTGGGCCGGCGGACACTATGATGGTGGTCCCAACCCCTGCAGCATGACAAGGCCAACACATTAGTTATTTGAAGAAACGTGAATGCAGAAGGTACAAAAATATTAAATGCACTTACGTACCTCTCCCCATCTGGGAAAATCAACCACCTCTGCTCGCGGGTCGCCGGCACGGACAGGAGCCGTGTAGCACCACGTTGGTAGATGGTGCCCCCTCCTCCTCAATATCAGTCGGCTCCCCGCCATCATCAGCATGGCCACTCGGCTCCTCGGGCTGATCCGGCCAGGTACCCCATCCGGACGTGTGCTCCTCCGGGGTCTCGTGGGCCGAACTCTCGTGGGCCGAAGGCCAGTTGACCCGAGGCTCATGGGCCCAAGACCCGTGGACCGGAGGCTCGTGGACCGGAGTCCGTGTAGCCTCCTCCTCGGACGAGTCCACCCTAGCAGTCACGTGCTCGGGTGAAACAGATGGGGGTGGCGGCGAGGAAGGCGCCGTAGCAGTCACCCTACCTCCTCTCCCGCGACCACGTGCCCCACCTCCTCTCTTCCTACCTCGTCCCCTGCTGGGCACCGTGGTCGACGAAGAAGGGCCCGGCGGTGTCGCCATACTGTCCAGCAACGCTCGGCGGAGAGGTGCGTCTGGAATGGAAGACCTCAGACCACGCGACGACGAAGAAGGGGCCTTGGCGCGCTCCCGACCAGCGCCGACCATCTTTCAACACCTGCCATGACAAACAGTAAACGAAATTAGTACAACATAAAAAAAAGACCAACATGAATAATAATATGTGTATCACTTAAGTGTATCATCATCAAGTACAACATAAAAAATTTAATACCTAACACTACTAATAATCTCGATCAGTATCATCAATAAATGCATAATCATCATCATCACTATAATGAATGACGGGCTCATAGGGTTGAGTGGCATCAACATGTGGAAGGCCACCTTGACCTAATCGGTCAAGCAATGACAGGTCATCCACAGCAGTAACCTCTTCTTGTTCCGGCTCTTCTTGTTCCTCCTCTGGGGTGATGTCGGATTCACTATCGCTGTCTACTTCAATGTTTTGGGGTGAAGTATAGCGGTTCTTGAAACGCTTTTTGGAAAGACGTGTCTCTTGGAAGAATTCTCCTTCATATGTGTCTGGGTTAATGTGAGGTTCATAATCCTCTTCCTTTGGGGGAGATAGTCTAGCACGTGGCGGCACTTCATAAACGACATCCCAACCTTTCAGATTTGGATTAGTTTGGCAGGCCCACGGTAGATAGAATACTTGGGTCGCCTGTTGAGCCGTAATATAGACATCAGGAACATCTAAATGGGTGCTTTGGTTGATTTCAACTAGCCCTATATGTTCATGAGTCCTTCTAGTCTCCTTCGGCTGAAACCAATAACATTTGAAGACTACGACATTCGGTGGGTTTTCACCATAGAATAGAAGTTCATAAATTGCTTCAACTCTCCCATAATACTCGGTACCTCCTTCGCCGATAGCAGATACACAAAAATTTGTAGACTTTCGGTCGGCCATAGATAGCTCTTTGCCATAGGTACGAAAGCGATACCCGTTGATGTCGTATTTGTCAAATGAACGGACCTTATAGTCAAAACCATTAGCGACTTGTCTCAATTCGGCGTCCATAGACTCTGAATTAGCCTACAAGTTTAATATGAAAGGATTGTTGCATTACGCACAAATTAGCGAATGAAATGAAATTGTCTAATAGAAATTACCGTTTGTTTGAACCAAGAGATGAAACCGGGATAGCCGCCTCCTTGCTTTGCGAGAAGCTCATACTCTTCGACAGAATGTTTTTGGATCACCGCTCCATACGAGAATAAGGCGACGTATCGACTGTATGAAATATCCAGGAATAAGAGCAGTTCAAAGGAAATAGAAGTTGCGAAACAATGTACTGAGAACTTACTCGATGTACGGCCGCACTTCTATCAGGTTGTTGAAGATATACAACGAAATGGTCCGCCATTGTTCGTTATCCAAAGATACTGGATTTGAAACACTGGCTAGTGCGAGATTCCCTTTGAATAGGCTGAGGTTGGATCCACCCTTTTTAGGGTCGTCAGCATTGTACCGAGGCTTCGGATTATGCAAATGACGATTTTTGGCTTCGTAGTGTGCTGTCACGAAGTTTGCCGCCTCCTCAGTGATGAATGCCTCAGCCATCGATTCTTCAATTCTATGTTTATTTTTACATTTTTGTCGAAGCGTCTTCTGCATCCTCTCAGTTGGGTAGCACCAACGATTTTGCACGGGCCCCCCAATCTTGCCTCGGTCGGGAGATGCAAAATCAAATGTTGCATTGGATTAAAGAAGCCCGGTGGAAAGATCTTCTCTAACTTGCAGATCAACTCCGGCGCCAACTCTTCCATTTCTTCTAGCACGCCAGGCGATAGTTCTTTCGCACAAAGAACACGGAAGAAATAGCTGAGTTCTGCCAGTACTAGCCATTCATCCTTAGGGATGAAGCCACGCAACATCACCAGCATTACCCGCTCAATCCATATGTGCCAATCATGACTCTTGAGACCAAATATCTTCAATTTATCAAGACTGGCTCCCCTCTTTAGATTCGCTGCATACCCATCGGGGAACATCAACTGCATTTTCACCCACAAGATAATTTCCCTCATAGCTGGCCTTCCAAGATTGAACCATGCCTTTGGCTTCGTCCAGTTCTGCTTTCCTTTCGGTTCTTTCATGTTTTGTAACGGCCTATCACATAGTGCCTCCAGATCGACTCTAGCCTTAGTATTATCCTTTGACTTCCCATCTATGCCGAACAACGTACCAAAAAGTGCCTCGGCGATATTCTTCTCAGTGTGCATCACGTCGATGTTGTGTGGGCAAAGGAGGTCTTTGAAGTAAGGCAGATCCCATAAGCATGTTTTGTGAGTCCAGGCGTGCTTAGAATTATACCCCTTGAAGTACCCTGGATGCTCTGGATCTGGCTCGAGAGCGTTTAACTGATCCAGGGTCTGTTGGCCTGTCAATGCAGGTGGTGCAGTGTTTTTGACAACTCTACCTCTGATGAAGTTCTTCTTGTCTTTCCTGAACTTATGGCGAGGATTCAGGAACTGTCTATGCATGTCGAAGCAAGAAAACTTGCGACGGGCCTGAAGCCAATGAAACTCAAGAGCTCCCTTGCATGTGGGGCTCGGGAACCTTCCATGCACACACCAGCCAACGAATAGCGCATACGCCGGCAAGTCATGCGTCGAGTACATGTACCAGACACGCATTATGAAGTTCCGTTTGCTATAGGCGTCGTATGTCTTGAACCCATTATCCCAGGCTTCTTGCAATTCGTCCTTAAGCGGCTGCATGTACACATTCATATTTTTCCCCGGATAGTTGGGCCCTGGAATGATCAACGTCAGGAAAATGTTCTTTCTTTGCATAGTCTGTCCGGGGGGGGGGGAGATTGAGTGGAAAGACAAATACGGGCCAACAACTGTATTGGGCTGCCGTCATACCAAACACACTGAACCCATCCGTGCTGATGCCGACTCGAGGATGCCTCGGATCTGCCGCTTTGTCACCATGTAATTCATCAAACGTTTTCCACGCAACACCATCCGATGTGTGTACAATCATCAGATTCCCATCTGCATCTAGTTCGGTTCTTTTGCCCGTTTTGTGCCATGTCATCTGTCTGGCCGTCTCTTCGACCATGAAAAGACGTTGAAGTCTTGGTACGATTGGCATATACCGAAGAACACTAACGGGGATTTTGGTCTGTGTCTTCTCACCCATACCGTTGTCTACCACAACATACCTGGAAGACTTGCAAATGGGACAATAGTTCAAGTCCGCATAGTCAAGCCTAAACAAGACACATCCTTTCTCACAGGCATGTATCTTATCATAGGGCATCTTCAGTGCACGGAGGATTTTGTCCGACTGGTACAGGTTTGCAGGCATTACATGGCCTTTGGGTAGAAAGCGTCCAAATACTGTCATCATTGCATCGTAGCATTCTCTGCCCAAGTTGAACTGAGCCTTCAGAGCCATTACTTGTGAGATGGCATCCAACTGACAAAGCTCAGTGTGCTCATGGAGCGGACGTTTTGAAGACTCCAACATTTCATTGAAGGCCTTTGCAGATTCCTCCATCTCCTCGTCCGAATCCCGAGCATCATCGAAGTCTTGCACCATGTTTTCCATCCCGGTACCATGCTCGTCGGTGCGACGACGATCCACCTCATCTTGGTCACGTTGGGCAGACTCACCATGAAATGTCCACACCGTATAATTGGGCGTAAAACCACTCTTTTGCAGGTGTTTGCCCATTTCAGCCTCTGTCCTCTTTTCCCAATTGCCGCTCCGTAAACAGGGGCACCAGGTTTTCCTCTGGCCATTTGCAAATGCGGCTCGCACAAACCCCTTGGTTTTTATGAACCATTCAGTGCTCCATTTGTTCTGACCAGTGTGACCGGTGTACATCCACGCACGATCACTCATCTTGACTTTCAGAGCTACTAGACACACAACAAATATATATATATATATATATATATATATATATATAATTCACCATGTATATATTCATCAGTTGATCTACTTTGTCAATTTTATTAGGTCCATGCAACCTACACTCTAATAGGTAATGATAGGTCCTAATCCCACCCGAGTATGTTTAGATTGGGTTCATTTTCCCATGCTATGCTCCGAATCCTTCGCAAAATTTCGGCAGCACCTGCCCGCCGTTCTCCTGATACACGTCTCTGCAATAAACAGAGAGGATGTGTACCCGGAGAACAACAGGGGAGGCACTGACGAAACTTATGCGTCAGATCCGGAGCAAAGCATATGGGAAAACGAACCCAATCTAAACATACTCGGGCTGTCCATGGATAGCGTTGGACAATTCGAAAGAATCAAGGTTATAAATATGCAAATGCATGCATATTTATAACTATGACGCTTTCGAACGGGAGACACTATTGGTTACGCATACTGATGATTCAAGACACCGGAACAGAGCAAATAATTAATGGTGGAAGAGGACATGTCATTTGTGCTCACCCACGAACGAAGGGGCAGGGCTCGTCAAACGCACGACGAGGTCGTCGACCACCAAACCTCGCAGCAATGAAACAACTGCACATTTAAATCTACCCGATCAACACAATTATATATGATGTTTTCATAACAAAATTGAAAAATATATGACCTAACTAATAATTCACAAATATATGACCCTGTCAGGGTGTCGGGGTCGGGGTCGGGGTGTGGGTCGGGGAGTGGTGTCAGGGTGTCGGTGGTCGGGGTAAGGGTGGGTGTGGTGTCAGGGTGTCGGGGTCGGGGTGTCGTGCCGGGGTGTCGTGTCGGGGTGTCGTGTCGGGGTGTCGTGTCGGGGTCGGGGTGTTGTATCGGGGTGTCGCGTCAGGGTGGGGGGTGTCGTCGTCGGGGTCGGGGTGTCGGTGGTCGGGGTGTCAGGTGTCGGGGTGTCGTGTCATGTCGGGGTGTCGTGTCGTGTCGGGGTGTCGTGTCGTGTCGTGTCGGGGTGTCGTGCTGGGGTGTCGTGTCGGGGTGTCGTGTCGGGGTCGGGGTGTCGTGTCGGGGTGTCGCGTCGGGGTGGGGGTGTCGGTGGTCGGGGTCGGGGTGTCGGTGGTCTTCTTCTTCTCCTCCTCTCCTCTAGCTTTCTCCTCCTCCTCCCTCTCCTCTTTCTTCTTCTTCTTCTTCTTCTTCTTCTTCCTTCTTCTTCTTCTTCTTCTTCTTCTTCTTCTTCTTCTTCTTCTTCTTCTTCTTCTTCTTCTTCTTTCTTCTCCTCCTCCTCCTCCTCCTCCTCCTCCTCCTCTTCTTCTTCTTCTTCTTCTTCTTCTTCTTCTTCTTCTTCTTCTTCTTCTTCTTCTTCTTCTTCTTCTTCTTCTTCTTCTTCTTCTTCTTCTTTCTTCTCGTCCTCCTCTTCTTCTTCTTCTTCTTCTTCTTCTTCTTCTTCTTCTCCTTTTTCCTCTTCTTAAATCTAGCACTAAGTAACCTAAAACAAAACAGGAAAAAAACTACACCTAAACCTAACTACACCTAAAACTACACCTAAATCTAAACTAAACTAAATCTAAAACTAAACTAAAAGTAATCTAAACTAAAAAACAGAAAAAATAGAAAAAAGGAGAAGAGGGGTGCGACTGGGGCTCACCTGCGGCAGGGGTGGGAGGCCTGTGGCACGCTGGCAGGGCCCAGGGGCGCCGGGCGGTGGGGTTGCTCGCCGACGGAGGGGCGCTGGCCGGGCGGTGGTGGCGACGGGGCCACAGCTCTGGGGCGGCGGGGTGGCGCTGGCCGGGCGGAGGGGTGGGGGGCGACGGGGCGGAGGGGCGAGGGGGCGGCGCTGGGCGGCGGGTGGCGGGGCGACGGGGTGGTGGGGTGGGATGTGGTGGCGGGGCGCGTCGGGGAGGAGAGAGGGAGAGAAGACAGAGTAACGGGCGGGGGGTAGGTGCCGTTAGGTACTCTCCTCTTTGCCGCCCGCCAATCTTTGCCGTCAGCAGACGGCAAAGAGGTGGGGGCGTTAAGTTTTTTCCAAACGGGCGGGGGGTGTGGGCCACCTCTCTCTTTGCCGTTTGCCAGCGGACGGCAAAGATTCTTTGCCGTCTGCTAGCGGACGGCAAAGAGCTCGCAGATGGCAAAGACCTGTTTTGTCGTCTGCCATTTCTTTGCCGTCTGCTTTTGGGTAGCTGATGGCAAAGAACTTCTTTGCCGTCAGCTAGCAGACGACAAAGAGCTGGCAGATGGCAAATTAGCTGATTCCAGTAGTGTATATCATAATATTGTTTTTACAATTTCGGTACAATCACTCGAATATCATATCCTTCGAGCACTGACCCTCTATCAAGCGGGTGCCCTCTAGGACATCCTCAAAATAATGCTCCGGCGTGTGATTGTCCTTGCCCCAAGGTGGACCCTTTGCTGCAATATCGGTGGCCTTCATCTTCGCCCAATACGTCTTGACACGGGCAAGGGCCATCCGTGCACCTTCAATGCACGATTGACCGCTTAACGGCGTCGATACGCGGCACCGCATCAACAAGTTGCTGCACCAAACCGAAATAACTATTCGGAATTGGCTCAGTCGGCCACAGCCGGACCACGACATCCTTCATGGCAGATCCGGATATCTTATGGAGCTCGGCCCACTGGGCCATCTGTTCGTTCAGCAACAGCGGGCGCTTTGGCATGCTGAATTGCGACTAGAAAAGCTTCTCCGTTGCATGTCCTTCTTGCGCTTGGAAAAACTGCGCCGCATCAGAGACACTCTTCGGCAAGTCCAAGAATGCGTCTGAAGAACTCCACATTTGGTTAAGAGGGGCATACTTCGGATCGCCGAATTTAGTATGTAATAAGAAGGGCTTACCGGCCGCTATCTCCCCAGCTTGCCGGATCTCCTCCCGAGCCGCTCTAGACTTGGACCGTGCTTCTCTCGCCTCTTGTAAGGCCTTGTTGAGATCGGCCATTTTGGCTTTGTTATCCTTCTCAAGGAATTCGCATCAGACAGTGGCATCCTTTAGCTCGCGCGCCATGGTAGATATTATCTCCTCGCACTGGCGCCGAGCAGCCTGTTCGGCCTTTAAATCAGCAGCTGCCCTCTTGACAACCACATTGCTCACTCTGGCTTGCTCCTTGGCCCAGGCAAGTTCAGCCCGAAGGGTCTCAACCGTAGCAGCACCATCTGCAATTATGCATGACCCAATATATAATTCTCGGCTTCGTGCTCATATTATTATACATGCATAAGCTGACTGCCCCAAAACATACCTTGTGCCTCGTCGAGCCACCTGTTAATAAGAGTAATATCCTCATCCGCTGACTCAAGTTTTTGCTTCAAATCTGCAACTTCCGCAGCGGGGGTAGTCGTCATTGACGTAACAACCTGTTTTTTTAAATTATTCATATTATTTCCTGAGCATATCTTTGGATCCTCTGATTGCCTCCCTATGGAAGCCAACCAGAGTCTCAGGGGCTACTACCTATACACAGGTGCATTTTGCACGTAGAGTGCAATTGAAGATATTACATTGCATACCTTGAAGCCTCTTACCAGGCCCGTGAAGGCTTCATTCAATCCGCTTCTCGCGGATAGAATCCTCTCAACTACCGTACGCATTAAGGTACAATGTTCCTCTGAGATGGACGCACGTTGCAACATGCCCATCAATGTATCCGGCGCCTCCGGATTCCTGGAAGCGGCTGTGGGAGTACAGACTCCCTTCGAAGGGATATGTTTACTCGACCCTAGAGTCATCTCCGGCTATAAATCGGATAGTCCGGGGCCTTTATTGTTGGCCCCAAAGGGGCCGCACGCCCCAGACCCTGGACTACCGAAGTATCACCATCGGGTGTGGTCTTCATTGTCCCTCGCACCACTTGTTGATCGGGAGAGACCCTCCGGGATGACACCTCGAAGTCGTCCGCCCTAAGGGGCGAGGAAGAATGTGGAGGCGTCTCGCTTTCCATCATCTCCGGAAGCAGGTCACCCGAGAAGGAGGACTGTTGAGGAAGACTGCGGGCCGGACTGCAAACATATATTTAAGATGTTACCCTTGTGACCCGAAAAGAACGGGATATGTCTAAAAACACCAGTGTTCACTTATGATTCGGCTAAGGGCTTGTCCTTATGGACGAACTGTGCAGTATCATCTTCCGCACTGGCTGACAGGAATGCCTTCCCTCTCTTGGGATCCTCCACCTCCAAATCTTCGGAGGTAGTCCTTTTCTTCCCATGGGGAGAAGAGATATCAGCTTCTTCTTCCCCTTCGTCTTCAGAAGAGTGAGTTCCAGTCTCCCCGGACATAGCGTCCGGTGTACCTTTCTAGTGGAGGCCACCTTTGGCCTTTCCGCTCTCCTCCTTGACCTCCTTCACCGGCACCTGATACGGTGCCGGGGCCAGCATCCTTGTCAACACAGGACTAGCTGAGTCTTCAGGGAGTGGAGCCAAACACCTAATTTGTTCCGCCTTCTTTATCCAGCCCTGGTCGGAGACAGGTTTCTCAGTATATTATTATGGGATATTTAACTAAGCTGAGTTCGGGAGTCGAGTGCTTACCGAAGTATCCGGATGGTTGCAGTCAAGGCCGATGTCTTCGGTGGTATCCGGCCACTGTTTTCATCTCCCGAAGAATAACTTCCACATTCCTCTATGCGTCGTGCTGAAGAAGTGCTGAAGGGTTCGTGGTCCTTCCGAATTGAACTCCCACATATGGAGGGGCTGTCGCTGGCACGGCAGGACCCGGCGGACTAGCATTACCTGGATTACATTGATGAGGCCGTTGTCCTTTTCGAGGAGGCTCTGGATGCGGCTTTGTAATGTCTGCACTTCGTCAATTGATCCCCAGTCCAGCCCCTTATTAGTCCATGATGCGAGCCGTAATGGAGGGCCAGATCGGAATGCAGTTGTAGCTGCCCACTTGGTACCACGGGGTTCAGTGATGTAAAACAACTCCCGCTGCCATAGGTTGGAAGTTTTCGTGAAAGAGCCTTTTGGCCAAAGAGTATTGGTGAGCTTGCTCACCGTAGCACCACCACACTCTACTTGCTTCCCCTCGATTACCTTCGGCTTCACATTAAAGGTCTTGAGCCATAAGCCGAAGTGTCGGGGATGCGGAGAAAGGCCTCGCACATGACGATGAACGCCGAGATGTGAAGAAAGGAGTCAGGAGCTAGATCGTGAAAATCTAGCCCGTAATAGAACATGAGTCCGCAAACGAAGGGATGGAGAGCGAACCCTAGCCCCCGGAGGAAGTGGGAGATGAATACGACCCTCTCACCGGATCTGGGAGTAGGAATAACCT
This sequence comes from Triticum aestivum, assembly GCF_018294505.1. NCBI lineage: Eukaryota > Viridiplantae > Streptophyta > Magnoliopsida > Poales > Poaceae > Triticum > Triticum aestivum. The sequence continues at coordinate 102,439,385 of NC_057802.1, forward strand.
GCCCTTTAGCAGGGAGCCTATGGAGGATTTCTGCGATCAGGTATCTTGCCATCCGGAGCTTTGCAATATCCTCCTCTGTGACAGAGGAGGCCACCCACCGGCCTTGAGGGCTGGGTCCGGACATGACTAGGAGGAGAGCAATTAAGTTGAAACTTGGGTGCTGGAACTCGAGGTTGGACAGGTTCAGGAAGAGGTAGGCGTAGAGGAGAAAGACGGGTCTATGCCCCTTTATAAAGGCGATGAATATCAAACGCCTCCTCATAGGCCTTAAAGCCTGCCTATTCCCAAGGGATCATGCCAACGGAATGGTTGGGTTACCCACGCCAGTATTGATGAGAATCCCACACTAAGGGGACACGATCTCTGCTTTAACAAGACGTGCCAATAAAACCGCATCTTGAAACGTGGAGCGGGAGGCTAAAAAATGGTTCGAAATAATGACCGGGCAGGGACATGATGTCACGCTACGAAAGTTGTCAGCAGATTGGACTCGTGAAATATTATACTCTCTACGGTTGTGTGTGGTACATGTTTTGCAGAGCCGGACACGTTTTCTGTGTTCGAAGGATGCTTTGGAGTATTCGAAGGAGGAACCCGCCTTGCAATGCCGAAGACAATCTGCGCGCCGGACACATCGTCATTGAAGCCTGGTTCAGGGGCTACTGATGGAGTCCTGGATTAAGGGGTCCTCGAGCGTCCGACCTGTTGGACATGGGCCGGACTGATGGGCCGTGAAGATACAAGACAGAAGGCTCTCTCCCGTGTCTGGATGGGACTCTCCTTGGTGTGGATGGCAAGCTTGGCATTCGGATATGAAGATTCCTTTCTCTGTAACCGACTTTGTACAACCCTAGTTCCCTCCGGTGTCTATATAAACCGGAGGGTTTAGTCCGTAGAGGCAATCATAATCATACATGCTAGACTTCTAGGGTTTTATCCATTACGATCTCGTGGTAGATCAACTCTTGTAATACTCATATTCATCAAGATCAATCAAGTAGGAAGTAGGGTATTACCTCCATAGAGAGGGCCCGAACCTGGGTAAACATCGTGTCCCCTGTCTCCTGTTACTATCGACCTTAGACGCATAGTCCGGGACCCCCTACCCGAGATCCACCGGTTTTGACACCGACACCTACCAAGGTCCAGTCTGCTTTACTGAGTGGTTGGCACCCACCTCAGTAGGAGAGATCCGTGTTCTGGGACTCGCAGGATATCATAGGAGGTTCATTGAGAAATTTTCCAAGATTGCGAAATCCATGACAGAGTTGTTGAAGAAGGACACCAAGATCAAATGGACCGAGGAACGTGAAGCCAGTTTTAAGGAGTAGAAGAAACATTTGGTTACAGCCCCAGTGCTGATCCTTCTGGATATATGCAAGGATTTCCAAGTGTATTGTGACGCTTCTCGCCTAGGACTTGGAGGTGTACTTATGCAGGATGGAAGAGTTGTTTCATATGCCTCACATCAGCTTTAACCTCATGAGTTGAATTATGCGACGCATGATTTGGAGTTAGCAGCTGTAGTGCATGCGCTCAAGACCTGGAGACATTTTCTGATTGGAAACCTTGTGATGTATACATGGATCATAAGAGTTTGAAGTATATCTTCACGCAGAAGGAGCTGAATCTCAGGCAGAGGAGATGGTTAGAGCTCATAAAGGATTATGATATGAAGCTGCATTATCATCCAGGAAAGGCCAATGTTGTAGCAGGCCCTTTGAGCTGCAAGAGTTATGTCAATACCCTCGTAAGCGGAGGATTACCGCAGGAGTTAGTTGACGATCTCAAGGAACTTCGTTTGGAGATAGTTCCAAGAGGTTTTGTTGCAGCAATGGAGGTTCAGTCTACATTATTGGGAAAGATTCAAGAAGCTCAAAAGGATGATAAGGAAATTGCTGAGATAAAGGAGAAGATGAGCAAAGGAAAAGCCAAGGGTTTTCGTGAGGATGAGCATGGAACTTTATGGTTTGAGGATCGTGTTTATGTGCCCAATAATGCGGAGATCAGGAAGTTAATACTTCAGGAGGCTCATGACTCACCATACTCGATTCACCGCGGAAACACCAAGATGTATTTGGATTTGAAGGAACGTTTCTGGTGGACAGGTATGAAGAAGGATATTGCTGAGTATGTAGCAGTATGTGATGTATGTCAGAGAGTGAAGGCAGAACATCAGAAGCCAGCCGGATTGTTGCAGCCTATGCCGATACCCGAATGGAAGTGGGATAAACTTGGCATGGATTTCATCACCGGATTACCCAGGACCCGACCGGGGTATGATTCTATCTGGGTTGTAGTTGATTGCTTGACCAAAGTGGCTCACTTTATCCCCGTGAAAACCACTTATACGAGCGCGAAGTTGGACAAGATATATATGACCAGGATCGTATGTCTGCATGGAGTTCCGAGGACCATCATATCAGATAGAGGGACACAGTTTACCTCGAAGTTTTGGAACCAGTTGCACCAGACTTTGGGTACAAGGCTAGCACCAGACTTTGGGTACAAGGCTAGAGTTCAGTACAGCCTTTCATCCGCAAACCGATGGACAGACCGAGAGCTTGTGCGCTAGATTATGGGTCTAGCTGGGATGATAATTTGCCTTATGCAGAGTTCTCATACAACAACAGCTATCAGGCTAGTTTGAAGATGGCCCCTTTCGAAGCTTTGTATGGAAGAAGGTGCAGGACACCGTTGATGTGGGATGAAGTTGGAGACCTTCAGTTGTTTGGACCAGATTTAATTAAGGAATCTGAAGAGAAGGTTAAGTTGATTCGAGATAGACTGAAGGTAGGTCAGTCCAGGCAGAAGAGTTATGCCGATACTAACGCAAGGAGGTAATCTATGAGATTGGAGACAGAGCATATCTTCGTGTGTCACCACTGCGAGGAGTTAAACGATTCGGAGTTAAGGGAAAGTTAACCCCGAGATTTATAGGACCATACCGAGTTCTGGAACGTATGGGAGAGGTGGCCTACAAGTTGGAATTACCCGAAGGATTGTAAGGAGTTCATGATGTGTTTCACATTTCCCAGTTGAAGAAGTGTCATGCTGAGATGGCCGATATTCCTCTGAGAGATACAGTGCCCCTGGAAGCAATACAGTTGGAGAGTGACCTAACCTACGAGGATAAACCCGTCAAGATTCTCGAGTTTGCCAGCCGAGTTACCCGCAGCAAGGTTATCAAGTTTTGCAAAGTTCAGTGGAGCCACCATACCGAGGAAGTAGCTACCTGGGAGCGAGAAGAAGACCTACGGAAAAACCACCCACACCTATTTTCTAGCCAACCCAAATATTGAGGACGAGATTCATCTTAAGGGGGGTAGGTTTGTAACATCCCAATTTTCAATTTGGATGTTATACATAGGTCATCATATGCATATCATATTTTATTGCATTTTGGTTGTGATCCTAGAAATCTTAAGCAACTCAAGGACCCAAGGAGAGAGTTGGAGGTTTCATTCATTTTCATATTTGAATTTTTCTCGAATTTGAAACGAGAATCAATTTGATTTTAAACATTTTTCTCTCTGATTATTTCCAATAACAAAAATAAATGAGAGAAGATAAAATGACTTCTTCAACAGAAGAGAAATATTGGAGAAGAAAATTTAAAATAAAAATTATTATTTTATTCGCATTTTATTTGCTATTTTATTTGAATTAGAAAAATATGCATTTTTGGAAATTGCATTGTAGGCCAGAAAAACGTTCATCTTGTCTTAAATATTACGTTTGGACGGAGAAAATTGTTTCTGGTATTTTTATATTTTATTAGGATTTTTCTTTTGGGCAAATTTTGTTTTTTAAAAAAAGTTTCGACCTATTGGGCCGAAGCCCAGCCGGCCCAGCAGGCCGCCGCCTTTCCCGCGCAGGAGCCGGCCCGCCGCTGCCAGCCGTGTCCGAGGCGGACACGCCTCCCGAGGGCGTCGCCCCTTCCCCAAGCCACCCCGCCGCCTCGCCCCCCCTCTTTATAAGCCGCCCCAGCCCCCTCTCCTCCTTGTCAAAGCCGCCGCTTGCTGCTGCCGCGCCGCCCGCAGCCGCCGACGTTGCTCGCCGTCGCCACCCCGCGCCACCGCACCGCCGCCCCGCCTTGTCGTCGCCTCGCCACCTACGCTCGTCCCCAGCGCCGCCCGATTCCACCGCCCATCGTTGACCCCGTCGCTGTCATTGACCGGTAAAGGACCGATAGTTTTTTTTTCCGGTTTTCATTTGGTTTAGATTAGATCGGTTTTTTAGGTTATTTAGCGAGCGTTCTCTGTTTAATTCGTTTTAACAAACGGATTCGTTCGTTTAGTTCTGTTAGCGAACGTTCGTTCGTTAGTTTTTTTTCTTTTTCTGTTTATTTTCGGCCAGGGACCTATCCGTGAATACTTTTATCACAAATTAGTCCCTGAATTTCAAACCTTCGCTACTTTTTGCTCGTTTGTCCAAATCCAGTGAAACCAACGCCAAAATCTTCGTCTTGTTCCCCTCTTTCCAGTAACCATCTTGAACATGATTTTGACAATTTAAAATTTGGTTTCAAGCAGATTTGATTTCAAACTTCTTTTGATCGTAGTTTGAGTTTCGTAGCTCCGATTCGATTGATTCTTTTTGCAAATCGAAGCTCTTCAGTTGAACTTTCAGTTGGATCTTTTCTCTTGAGTTTTACCCTTGCATATTATGCTTGAGTGCTTATGTTTGCTATTGTTTGTTCATGATAGAATTTCTGGAGTGCGAAGCGTGCTACTACGAGTCACTCGGGTTTTCAGATCGTCAGCAAGGCAAGTAACACTTTGATCATACCCCTTTTATTACCCAGTTTTGATGCATTAGCTTCAACCCTCAAACTTTGCATGAGTAGGTTTGATAACATGTGGGTATTGGGAAGTAGTTGATGAGGTAGAACCTATTGTCTTTTACTACCAACCCTGGGAGTTACTTCTACGTTATGCTTATACTGGAATGCTATGCTCGTAGACGTGGTTTGGTTTGAGAGTATTCATGACAGATGTGAGAGTTTATTATTAACTAAGGTTTAACTTAAGGTGGCTACTTTAACACACATCTGGGTGGATTGGTTTGAGGGTACTTGGGGTAATCCAGTGTTGTCCAAAGGAGATCCCGGGGTATCCGTGTGATTTTTCCTATGGTTTGCCAACCAGGCTCAAAGGGATCATTATGTTATTCATGCTGGATACTTTCGTGTGCTGCCACTAGCCATTATGGGATCTGGCATAGTTGAGATGTTGTGTGATCTCTTACAGTGGTAGACTAGCAGATGTAGGTGGTACTGTCTACCCGTCGTAACGAGCTAACGCTTCTGAAAGACCGTGTCTCGGTCATCCGTTTCTCAAACATCATGTAGTGTGAGAAATCCAAAAGTAGGAGATCGAGTCTTGTGGGGAAAAGTGCGCAAACCTCTGCAGAGTGTATAAACTAATCATGGTTAGCCGTGTCCCCGGTTATGGACATCTTGTGTATCTGGTGCTTGAATTATTATGTTGATCTCATCACTTTATTTAATTAATTTGTTGGGTTATTGATTATTAATTTGGGATTGAGATGGGGTTACCATTCTCAATGTTTTCAACAAACTTTGTAGTTAAATAAAATATATTCCTTTGTTGTAGGGAAAAACTAGCTTTCTGCAAAATGATAACCATAGAGCCTCTACCAGCCATATATGCATATAGTTATAGCTGTTTCGTGTTCATTGCTCTATAGTGTTATTTTGCCAGCATATTCCATGTGCTGACCTACACAGGCTGCAACGTATTATGTTGCAGAGTTTTCAGACGAAGAGTAAGTTGCTCTAGGTCGTTGTCGTGCACTCAGCTATGCTGTTGGAGTTGATGGACTCATTTACCTTCGAAGCTTCCACTGTTATCTTATTTAGATGGCCTTCAGCCATATTATTGTAATAAGTTCTCTTTCGAGACATTCGATGTAATAAGTGTGTGATTGAACTCTGTTATAAATCCTCGAGTACTGTGTGTGTCAGCATCACCGATCCAGGGATGACACTTATACACAGAGATTTGACCGCCTGAGGTCGGATCGCTACAAAAGAAGAATGGTGAGATTAAGTCAAACCACAAGAAAATGTACGGTTATAATGCTATTATGCTACTATCTCTTAGTCTTGTGCTTCATGAATATGAATTTGAAAAGGAGGACAAGTGGATAGTAAAATTCCTATGATTTTTCTTTCAAGGAGACACTAAAGGAAAAATCCTATAGTTTTCCTTTGCCTCATTCCATTGAACCAAATGCATGAATAGTAGTACCATAGGAAACTTTCCGATTCCTATATTTTTCCTTCACTTTTCCTTTCAAGCACTGACGATTCTAGTAAGCAGGCTTGAGCAAGGAAAATCCTACACTCAAAAAATGTTTTTGTGCTACTTCTACTACTTTGGACCCAGGCCACTGCCCTACTAGCTCAACTCCCAGGCCCATCGACAAATGCACAGCTCAAACGCACAGAGATAAATAATCATAGCATTCAAGAGAGTCCATCACGGATAGCTAAGTTGCCCAGTACCTCACTACTTGTCATATAGTAGGAGAAACTAATCGTATTTCACGTTACTATGTGTGCTCAGTGGACAATATATATAACATGTAGAGTAAAAAAGAGATGCAACAAGTGTACAACCTCTTTGGCGAAGCCATGTCGATCTCAGCGTGATTGGGTTGGTCGGTGCGGATGAACCTGCTGACTTGGCTGTCGGAGGAGGGAAAGAAGATCTTAGGCATCTTGAGATAGATCCCGGGTTACTGCTCCGCTGTGATGGAGGGTTTCGTCGTTGGAGCAGTTTCGGTGAGTTGTACGACGCCGAGGCTGAAGCAGGACAAGAGAGACAATGTTAACCTGAGTGGAATTCTAATAGCATCTCCAATAGATGACGTAAAATACATAACCACAAAGTGCTAGATGTAAAATACATCAGCCACTCATCTCTGAACTTAACTGTCGAAACTGAATTTAACTGTCGAAACTGAACTTAACTGTCGAAACTGAATTTTGCTGTCGAAACTGAATTTTACCGTCGAAACTGAACACACTAGTAGCAGAAAAGCAGTAGCAGCAGCGCGCGCAAGAGCCGGGGAAGCTGGTCGTGTAGCAGTTCATCTTCAACCTCCACCCCCCTGAGCCGCCAGCCACCACCGGCCAAACCGCTGCCCCCACCGCCCGCGGCCGGCAGTGTGCCGCCCCGCCCGCCCCGAAACCACTCCCCACCGCCGGTCCGCCGCCGCCCCGGCCATCCCTCTAGGCCCCCCGCGCCGAGCTTTTTCTCCGGCGATCCCCACGCCACCGCCCCACCACTGCTGGCGACCACCGCCCCCACCCTCAACCCTAAGATAGATAGTGGGGTACCTCTCCGGCGAGCCCCCCTCCCCGCTACGGCTGGTTCTTCCTTAACTCCGGCGAGCCCCCCACCCCCTGAAAATTGACTGACCCAAAAGTCGATTCAGCTAACTGAAGTGTAGCTAAATCGGAGCAGCATCACAAGCAAGAGCAAGAGCGAGAGTAGCAGCGCGAACAAGAGCATGAGCAAGAGCAAGAGCAGACCAGGCAGGGGACCGAGAGCAAGAGCAGAGCAGCAGCGCGAGCGAGAGCTAAAGCAGAAGCAGCTCCTACTGATGTGGACGTCTTCGCCAAGGGAGCGACGCCGTGGAGGAAGTAGCCGGCGACGCCGTCGTGGATGGAGCCGCACCATGTCGGCTCGGGACCGAGCGCCGGCTGCACCGTGAGATCGAATCAAGAACAAAATGCGGCGATTAGTGTACAACCTCTTTGGTGGCGCTGATTAGGCCTCAGCTTCATCTGAGGAAATGGTGATGATGCTGCTCTTCCGGTGGTGCAGGTGAAGACAGCAGTGTGGGAATGGAGGTGGCGCGAAAGACGAGGGGAACGTCGGGGCAGCTCCTTGGAGGTGGAGGACGGGGTGGCTGAACTGGCGGGACCACGAGATCGAGGATCGATCCTCATCCGGTACGGTGGATGAGGGACGTCGAGGTGTTGTTGTGGACGACGTCGTTGGGGAAGAGGCTCCGGCTGGGTGGTGGACGGAGGAAGGTGTGGGGCTTCGCGGGTTTTTGTGGCCTCGGTGTACGAATGGATGGGCTGATGGGATGGGAGTGGGGAACCATGGCTTAGGGACGCACTTGTACGAAATGTGGGGTAAGTTATGAAAGTACCCCCACTGATTTGTGTTAGGCGGTTCTTCTGGTAAAGGGGTATCACAGGCATTTTGCGTGTCGGGATTTCGCAGGAGGTGGTAGTTTTCGCGCGCGTTGTAATTTTGGGATAGCAAGGCGTGGGTTGAGATGGAGGGAGTTTTCGAAGCACAACGAGACAAATATATATCTTAAATATTTCGGGGTAACAAGGCGCGGGTTGAAATTTCCGGACAAGCCTAACATGTACTGTACCAAATCAATTCGCACTTCCGTCGATGAAAAAACAAAAAGACATCAATTCGCACCACACAAGAGAGTCTAGTCCCGTGTACTGTACCAAATCAATTCGCACTACAAATGCCATTCAAAACTTTGAATTCATGTTATGTTCAATTAAAATATTTTGCTACGTGTATAATGCATGCAACCTGCTACTCAAATGAACGTTTTAGAGCATTCCAAACGTATATACTACCACTTTAATATGAACTAAATTTGAATTCGTTTCTCTATTTGAATAAGATCTACAATAATGATTGTTGTGAAGTCAAACCATTTGAATTCATTTCTCTATTTTAATAAGATCTACAATCATCATTATTGTCAAGTTAAACCATCGTTTATGTATTATCTTCACAGCACACCACATGATTACTGTCGAGTTAGATATGAACTATGTGTACTATATGACCTCGAACTCGATTATTTGAATCCACTTTATGTTGATTTCAAATCACAGTACATTTCAAGCTCTAGCTAGATCTTCATAATGTAAACCATGTCTCATATGTATAATGTGTTTATCACATAGTATATGGTGCCCCGCCCCCTACTCCTACAAGTATTTAGATGTGAGTTGCAAACGCCACACATTACCACAGATTCAAATAAATTGTGAGATTGTTCGATATATAGTATTGTTTAGATTGTTCGATATTTAGTTGTAAGCTGCAAATGCCACACATTATTACAAATTCAAATGAAATGTCAGATTGTTCGATGTATAGTATGGTCTGGATTGTTCGACATTTAGCTGTGAGTTGTAAACGCCATGCATTATGACGTTATGGTATAACATGTGCAAAACCATAGCACGCCTATCACCGCTATATTCATGCATGCATATGTTCATAACACTATGATCTCCTATTCAAATATATGAATCGACTTTATATCGAATTATCATCTTTGTTAGTCTCTTACACCCACACAATCCTCTAACCTTTGTAGCTAGCACTAACTTTCTCTCGTGCATGCACACACCCTCCTCGCCCTCCCCCTCCCTCAGCATTCTATCCATCGCGCACATTCATTTTTTTCTTTAGGTCGTTCTCCCACAGTCTCCACAACTCCTTTGGTCGATAAACCTCTCCAGCAATGTCTACCTACAACATACACACGCACCTTTCGTCTCCTCCTTTCTGTGTCCATGCCTCGTGTCTCTCATATGGTCCCACACACATGTAAACTCTCGCCCCTCTTTTCATCGATCTCACAATCGCACACTCCTCCCCCTATCTAGCTAGTAGCTCGGCCTCCCGCACCACCTCCTAGCTCCATTCTCTCTGTCTATCCGTCTCGCTGGGCCTTATTTGCCTCTAACAAATGGATGTACACCGACCGATCTCCCGCTATACATATAGCTAGCTACATCCTTATAACTCGTTTTTCCCACGCGTCGATCGATCTACCTCATTAGTTATGTCTCTCCCTTTCTCCGACAAACAACAATTGATCTACCGATCTAGTTAGGTTTGCTTACAAAACACATGGTTCCCCTTCATCATCCATGCATGTGTCCCGACACATCTATCACGCACAGGCACACACAGAAACACATCCCCACTCTTATTGATAATATTGCAGTTCTACCCTCAGTTTGTCTAGTAGGCCTCTCCCACCATCTTCGAGAAGCAACTCCATCACCCATCCAGCACTCTACCCCTCTCCCTCCCTCTCTCTATCCTCTCTCTCTCTCTCTGTCCCAACCTATTTCCCGTCCTTCATTTATGTATGGATGTCGACTGATCTCCCTCAAGACATAGCTGGGTCTCTCCTTCTCAACACATATATGAGTCGTTCTACCTCTCTAGTTAGGCCTCTGCCTCCCCTCCCCCCCCCACACACACCGATACATCGAGTGCTCTAGTCATGTCTCCCTGCCACACACAAACTTGCCCTGTGCCCTCTGACGTTCCAGTAGGTCAGTCGCCATATATCTTTGACTTGCACACACACAATTTCGATGGCTCTCTTCATCGATCTCGCACCCACCCACTTGATCCTCTCTTCGACTCTATCGATATCTATGAACCCTCCCTCTCTTCTCATGGATCGTCCCCCTCTATATATGATATCGATAGGCCTCTATTTCACACACATTGCATGTGTCAAATTTTTGTTTGAGATATCATCAGCACATATTCCCACAAATACATTCACGAAATCACCCCCCAAACAAAAAACACTCACGAACACACACGCCATCTGTCTAGGTTTGTATCTCTCTCACACACACCCACGTAGGTGGGGGACGTGCACGAAGAGAAGAGGTGCACGCACGGCGCACGTACTCTCGTCTCTTTCCCAACCACACCCGTGCGGGTACACGGTGGAGCTCATTTCTGTATGAAAAGGCAGCCCACGTGGTAATTTGACACGTGTACTGGTTGTCCACTTGATGGAGGATCGTCTACCACGGGTGAACAAACAAATTGTGACTTGACGCGTTATGTTAAAAAAGAGGCAAACCATGTTGGGCCTACCTTAGAGGCAATGCTCTATACACTCGAGATGCTCCATGCGTATTACTTTTGATGTGTTCCGTCAACTCACAGAACGAGGAGAAGGTTGCTTAGTAAACCGTCTCCCCCACCCACGGGCGCGGCGGCTCACAGGACGAGGTGAAGCTTGCTTACAACGCCTTACGCCCGCTCCCTCGCCCACGCGCGCGGTGGCTCACGGGACGAGGAGAAAAGTTTACTACTCCCTCCGTTTACTCCTCATCCCTACCTTGGTTAGAGAGATTATCATATTGTTTGGAATATATGTCCTTTAGTAGATTTCAATATGAACTACTACTACATACTCCAAACACTGATGTATATAGACGTATTTTAGAGTGTAGATTCACTCATTTTGCTCCGTATGTAGTCAATATTGAAACGAACGTAATAGTACGCACTCTCCCTCGCCCCTCGACCCTCTCCCACGTGGTGGACGTGCAACAATTCATTCGGTCTCATATAGCCAGAACGATATATACCACAATACCATTATTGCTCGACTTCCCGAAGAGGCGAAGAGCGAATCGCAAGGTTAATATTTTGGAGATGCCAAGCGCAAGGTTTATAGGAGAACGAGTAGTAGTACTAGTAGTACGTACTAGTGGCACGTACTGTACGAGGAAGAAGGCAACAAGATGTATGTTTTGCGTGATAGTCTCTTCTTACAGGATGCGCTAGACCTAGTGGACGTCATTATTGCAATGGGACTACTCCCTATCATAGATGGCACGATTCAGAGTGGTGGACAGCGGGCATAATTCGGAGCTGCTTAGTCTTAAACCCCATGAAGAAGTCCCATTGAAAGGAATAGTGACCCTCTACACGTGCTCCTATGTAAAATGAGTAAATGAGACAAAAAGAGAAAGAGACAAATTAAAAAAATCACCAGCCTTAGATCCAGCCCTATTGTATTAGTGAATGATATTTCTACGTCGTGATTGATGATACGTCTCCAACGTATCTATAATTTTTGATTGCTCCATGCTATTATATATTCTGTTTTGGATGTTTAATGGTCTTATTTATACGCTTTTATATTATTTTTGGGACTAACCTATTAACCCAAGGCCCAGTGCAAATTGCTGTTTTTTTGCCTATTTCAGTGTTTCGCAGAAAAGGAATATCAAACGGAGTCCAAACGGAATGAAACCTTCGGGAGAGTTATTTTTGAAACAAACATGATCCAGAGGACTTGGAGTGGACGTCAAGAAATCACCGACGAGGCCACGAGGCAGGGGGGCGCGCCTACCCCCTGGGCGTGCCCCCCACCCTCGTGGGCCCCTCGTGGCTCCACCAACCTACTTCTTCCTCCTATATATACCTACGTACCCCGAAACCAGCGAGGGGCACCACAAAAACCTAATTCCACCGCCGCAACCTTCTGTACCCGCGAGATCCCATCTTGGGGCCTTTTCCGGCGCTCCGCTGGAGGGGTATCGATCATGGAGGGCTTCTACATCAACACCGTAGCCTCTCCGATGATATGTGAGTAGTTTACCACAGACCTTCGGGTCCATAGTTATTAGCTAGATGGCTTCTTCTCTCTCTTCGGATCTCAATACAAAGTTCTCCTCGATCTTCTTGGAGATCTATTCGATGTAACTCTTTTTGCGTTGTATTTGTCGAGATCCGATGAATTGTGGGTTTATGATCAAGATTATCTATGAACAAAATTTGAATCTTCTCTAAATTCTTTTATGTATGATTGGTTATCTTTGCAAGTCTCTTCGAATTATCAGTTTGGTTTGTCCTACTAGATTCATCTTTCTTGCAATGGGAGAAGTGCTTAGCTTTGGGTTCAATCATGCGGTGCTCGATCCCAGTGACAGTAGGGGAAACGACATGTATTGTATTGTTGCCATCGAGGATAAAAACATGGGGTTTATATCATATTGCTTGAGTTTATCCCTCTACATCATGTCATCTTACCTAATGTGTTACTCTGTTCTGATGAACTTAATACTCTAGATGCATGCTTGATAGCGGTCGATGTGTGGAGTAATACTAGTAGATGCAGGCAGGAGTCGGTCTACTTGTCGCGGACGTGATGCCTATATACATGATCGTGCCTAGATATTCTCATAATTATGCACTTTTCTATCAATTGCTAGACAGTAATTTGTTCACCCACCGTAATACTTATGCTATCTTGAGAGAAGCCACTAGTGAAACCTATGGCCCCCGGGTCTATTTTCCATCATATACGTTTCCAATCTATTTTTACTTTGCAATATTTACTTTAAATCTTTATTATAAAAATACCAAAAATATTATCATCTCTATCAGATCTCACTTTTGCAAGTGGCCGTAAAGGGATTGATAACCCCTTTATCGCATTGGTTGCAAGGTTCTTATTTGTTTGTGTAGGTACGAGGGACTTGCGTGTGGCCTCCTACTGGATTGATATCTTGGTTCTCAAAAAATGAGGGAAATACTTACGCTACTTTGCTGCATCACCCTTTCCTCTTCAAGGGAAAACCAATGCATGCTCAAGAGGTAGCAAGAAGTATTTCTGGCGCCGTTGCCGGGGAGTCTACGCACAAGTCAAGACATACCAAGTACCCATCACAAACTCTTATCCCTCGCATTACATTATTTGCCATTTGCCACTCGTTTTCCTCTCCCCCACTTCACCCTTGACGTTTTATTCGCCCTCTCTTTCCTTTCGCCTCTTTTTCGCTTGCTTCTTGTTTCCTGTTTGCCCTAATGGCCCTGCCTAAAAACGTTGATCCTTACCTTAAAAGGTTGGAAGAAATTGAAAACAACGTCAGAAGATTTATGACTTTGCAATTTGAGCATAACAATTTCTTTAGAAACGAGCTTAAAGAACAAAAGAGCTTTATGGAATACATGAATAAAGAGCTTGATGATATGTCTAAGGGATTTTATGCTTGAGATATTAGTTTGCTCATCTTGAAAAATTAATAGCCGAAATTTCGGATAAGCAGGCCACCTTAGTCAATAAGATGGCCGCTAAACCGGAAGATTTAGAAGGTAATAAAGATGAAGATCTAAAAGTAATTGATGTGTCTCCTATTAAATCGTTGTTTTGCAATATGAATCTTGATAATGATGGGACTGGAGATGAGTCAACTTTAGTTAAAAGGCGTCCCAATGATTCGGAGTTTTATATCTTGATGCAAAATTTGGTAAAAGTGGGACGGAAGAGGTCAAAATTTTAGATAGCAATGAACCCACTATCTTGGATTTCAAGGAATTTAATTATGATAATTTTTCTTTAATAGATTGTATTTCCTTGTTGCAATCCGTGCTAAATTCTCCGCATGCTTATAGTCAAAATAAGGCTTTTACTAAACATATCGTTGATGCTTTAATGCAATCTTATGAAGAAAAGCTTGAATTGGAAGTTTCTATCCCTAGAAAACTTTATGATGAGTGGGAACCTACTATTAAAATTAAAATTAAAGATCAGGAATGCTATGCTTTGTGTGATTTGGGTGCTAGTGTTTCCACAATTCCAAAAACATTGTGTGATATGTTGGGTTTCCGTGAATTTGATGATTGTTCTTTAAACTTGCACCTTGCGGATTCCACCATTAAGAAACCTATGGGGAGAATTAATGATGTTCTTATTATTGAAAATAGGAATTATGTGCCCGTAGATTTCATTGTTCTTGATATAGATTGCAATCCTTCATGTCCTATTATTCTTGGTAGACCTTTCCTTAGAACGATTGGTGCAATTATTGATATGAAAGAAGGGAATATTAGATTCCAATTTCCGTTAAGGAAAGGCATGGAACACTTTCCTAGAAATAAAATTAAATTACCTTATGAATCTATTATGAGAGCCACTTATGGCTTGCATACCAAAGATGATAAAACCTAGATCTATCCTTGCCTTTATGCCTAGCTAGGGGCGTTAAACGATAGCGCTTGTTGGGAGGCAACCCAATTTTATTTTTGTTTCTTGCTTTTTGGTTCTGTTTAGTAATAAATAATCCATCTAGCTTCTATTTAGATGTGTTTTTATGTTTTAATTAGTGTTTGTGCCAAGTAGAACCTTTGGGAAGACTTGGGTGAAGTCTTTTTGATCTTGCTGTAAAAAACAGAAACTTTAGCGCTCACGAGATTAGCTACAACTTTTTACTGGAGAGTGCTATTTAGTTGGTTCTTTTTGAAGATAATTAATAGATAAATTACTCACGTCCAGAAATTTATTTTAGAATTTTTGGAGTTCCAGAAGTTTGCGTTAGTTACAGATTACTACAGACTGTTCTGTTTTGACAGATTCTGTTTTTCGTGTGTTGTTTGCTTATTTTGATGAATCTATGGCTAGTAATGGAGTTTATGAACCATAGAAAAGTTGGAATACAGCAGTTTTAACACCAATATAAATAAATAATGAGTTGATTACAGTACCTTGGAGTGGTGTTTTGTTTTCTTTCGCTAACGGAGCTCACGAGATTTTCTGTTAAGTTTTGTGTTGTGAAGTTCTCAAGTTTTGGGTAAATATTTGATGGATTATGGAACAAGGAGTGGAAAGAGCCTAAGATTGGGGATTCCCAAGGCACCCCAAGGTAAAATCCAAGGATAACCAAAAGCCTAAGCTTGGGGATGCCCCGGAAGGCATCCTCTCTTTTATCTTCGTCCATCGGTAACTTTACTTGGAGCTTTATTTTTATTCACCACATGATATGTGTTTTGCTTGGAGCGTCTTGTATGATTTGAGTCTTTAATTTTTAGTTCACCACAATCATCCTTGCTGTACACACCTTTTGAGAGAGACACACATTATTCGCAATTTATTAGAATACTCTATGTGCTTCACTTATATCTTTTGAGCTAGAAAATTTTGCTCTAGTGCTTCACTTATGTCTTTTAGAGCACGGCGGTGGTTTTATTTTATAGAAATTATTGATCTCTCATGCTTCACTTATATTATTTTGAGAGTCCTTTAGAATAGCATGGTAATTTGCTTTGGTTATAAAATTAGTCCTAATATGATAGGCATCCAAGATAAATTTTTTAAAGTGCATTGAATACTAAGAGAAGTTTGATACTTGATAATTGTTTTGAGATATGAAGATGGTGATATTAGAGTCATGCTAGTTGAGTAGTTGTGAATTTGAGAAATACTTGTTCTAAAGTTTGTGATTCCCGTAGCATGCACGTATGGTGAACCGTTATGTAATGAAGTCGGAGCATGATTTATTTATTGATTGTCTTCCTTATGAGTGGCGGTCGGGGACGAGCGATGGTCTTTTCCTACCAATCTATCCCCCTAGGAGCATGCGCATAGTACTTTGTTTCGATAACTAATAGATTTTTGCAATAAGTATGTGAGTTCTTTATGACTAATTTTGAGTCCATGGAATATACGCACTCTCACCCTTCTACCATTGCTAGCCTCTCTAATACCGCGCACCTTTCGCCGGTATCATATACCCACCATATACCTTCCTCAAAATAGCCACCATACCTACCTATTATTGCATTTCCATAGCCATTCCGAGATATATTGCCATGCAACCTACCACCATTCCATTTATTATGACACGCTTCATCATTGTCATATTGCTTTGCATGATCATGTAGTTGACATCGTATTTATGGCAAAGCCACCTTTATAATTCTTTCATACATGTCACTCTTGATTCATTGCATATCCCGGTACACCACCGAAGGCATTCACATAGAGTCATATTTTGTTCTAATTATCGAGTTGTAATTCTTGAGTTGTAAGTAAATAAAAGTGTGATGATCATCATTATTAGAGCATTGTCCCATGTGAGGAAAGGATGCTGGAGACTATGATTCCCCCATAAGTCGGGATGAGACTCCGGACGAAAAAAAGGAGAAAAAAAGAGGCCAAAAAAAGAGAAGGCCCAAAAAAGAAGAAAAGAAAAAAGAGAGAAAAAGAGAGAAGGGACAATGTTACTATCCTTTTTCCACACTTGTCCTTCAAAGTAGCACCATGATCTTCATGATAGAGAGTCTCCTATGTTGTCACTTTCATATACTAGTGGGAATTTTACATTATAGAACTTGGCTTGTATATTCCAATGATGGGCTTCCTCAAAATTCCCTAGGTCTTCGTGAGCAAGCGAGTTGGATGCACACCCACTTAGTTTCTTTTGTTGAGCTTTCATACACTTATAGCTCTAGTGCATCCGTTACATGGCAATCCCTACTCACTCACATTGATATCTATTGATGGACATCACCATAGCCCATTGATATGCCTAGTTGATGTGAGACTATCTTCTCCTTTTTGTCTTCTCCACAACCACCATTCTATTCCACTCATAGTGCTATGTCCATGTCTCACGCTCATGTATTGCGTGAAAGTTGAAAAAGTTTGAGAACATCAAAAGTATGAAACAATTGATTGGCTTGTCATCGGGGTTGTGCATGATTTAAATACTTTGTGTGGTGAAGATAGAGCATAGCCAGACAATATGATTTTGTAGGGATAACTTTCTTTGGCCATGTTATTTTGAGAAGACATGATTGCTTTGTTAGTATGCTTGAAGTATTAGTATTTTCATGCCAATATTAAACTTTTATTATGAATCCTTCGGATCTGGACATTCATGCCACTATAAAGAGAAATACATTGAAGAATATGCTAAGTAGCATTCCACATCAAAAATTCTGTTTTTATAATTTACCTACTCGAGGACGAGCAGGAATTAAGCTTGGGGATGCTTGATACGTCTCCAACGTATCTATAATTTTTGATTGCTCCATGATATTATATATTCTATTTTGGATGTTTAATGGGCTTATTTATACACTGTTATATTATTTTTGGGACTAACCTATTAACCCAAGGCCCAGTGCAAATTGCTGTTTTTTGGCTATTTCAGTGTTTCGCAGAAAAGGAATATCAAACGGAGTCCAAACGGAATAAAACCTTCGGGAGAGTTATTTTTGGAACAAACGTGATCCAGAGGACATGGAGTGGACGTCAAGAAATCACCGAGGAGGCCACGAGGCAGGGGGCGCGCCTACCCCCTGGGCGCGCCCTCCACCCTCGTGGGCCCCTCGTGGCTCCACCGACCTACTTCTTCCACCTATATATACCTACGTACCCCGAAACCATCGAGGGGCACCACGAAAACCTAATTCCACCATCGCAAACTTCTGTACTCGTGAGATCCCATCTTGGGGCCTTTTCCGGTGCTCCGCCGGAGGGGGCATCGATCACGGAGGGCTTCTACATCAACACCATAACCTCTCCGATGATGTGTGAGTAGTTTACCACAGTCCTTCGGGTCCATAGTTGTTAGCTAGATGGCTTCCTCTCTCTCATTGGATCTCAATACAAAGTTCTCCTCGATCTTCTTGGAGATCTATTCGATGTAACTCTTTTTGCGATGTGTTTGTCGAGATCCGATGAATTGTGGGTTTATCATAAAGATTATCTATGAACAATATTTGAATCTTCTCTGAATTCTTTTTTGTATTATTGGTTATCTTTGCAAGTCTCTTCGAATTATCAGTTTGGTTTGTCCTACTAGATTGATCTTTCTTGCAATGGGAGAAGTGCTTAGCTTTGGGTTCAATCATGCGGTGCTCGATCCCAGTGACAGTAGGGGAAATGACACGTATTGTATTGTTGCCATCAAGGATAAAAACATGGGGTTTATATCATATTGCTTGAGTTTATCCCTCTACATCATGTCATCTTACCTAATGCGTTACTCTGTTCTTATGAACTTAATACTCTAGATGCATGCTGGATAGCGGTCGATGTGTGGAGTAATAGTAGTAGATGCAGGTAGGAGTCGGTCTACTTGTCGCGAACGTGATGCCTATATACATGATCATGCCTAGATATTCTCATAATTATGCACTTTTCTATCAATTGCCCGACAGTAATTTTTTCACCCACCGTAATACTTATGCTATCTTGAGAGAAGCCACTAGTGAAACCGATGGCCCCCGGGTCTATTTTCCATCATATACATTTCCAATCTATTTTTACTGTGCAATATTTACTTTCAGTCTTTATCATAAAAATACCAAAAATATTATCATCTCTATCAGATCTCACTTTTGCAAGTGGCCGTGAAGGGATTGACAACCCCTTTATCGCGTTGGTTGCAAGGTTCTTATTTGTTTGTGTAGGCACGAGGGACTTGCGTGTGGCCTCCTACTGGATTGATACCTTGGTTCTCAAAAACTGAGGGAAATACTTACGCTACTTTGATGCATCACCCTTTCCTCTTCAAGAGAAAACCAACGCATGCTCAAGAGGTAGCAATTGACATGGCTATATTATTAACCATGCTACGGAGGTAGAAGCGGATTTTTATTTATTCGTGGAGGTAGCAGCGGATGGATATTCAACGAGGAGTGAAATGATGGACGCTTCCTCGGTCAAATATAGAGAAAGGTGGGCCTCGTGATTTCACGGCTTATTAGTCATTATTACTGCCTATACTCTTTGCCCATATATAATAACCGCGTGGTAGTACAGTAGTGGGCTATACTTTTAATAACCATGCTCGAAGAGAAGAGGTGCACGCACCCACGCACGTCGGGTACTAGTAGCACTCTTTGCGTCTTTTGCGTCTTCCCCAACCACACACGTGACACGGTGGAGCTCATTTCTATAAGATGATGCAAACCACGTGATAATTTGACGCGTCTAGTAGTAGTTACTCACTTATAAACAATGGAGGGTTGGGAACCACGCATGGACGGTGCCGCGTCATTTATAAATAAAGTTTTTTTTCTTTAGTGGCACGTACGCAATATAAATAGGTTCATATGGAGAGAAAAGGAAATCGCTCCACTATATACATAGCGAGGACGAGCCTACACGGTTGCTTGCTGGGGTTGCTCTCTTCACACTCTCTCGCACAAAACGACTGTGGCCACATCTCTAACATCCCGGCGGATCACGTCCACCAGGGGAAGGGATTGATGGTTAGTGTAGATGCGGTAGCCGGCGCTGACGGCAAAAACCCACTGTCGGCACGTCTCGATCAGGGGTCCTCGCCGTTCTCTCTCACAAAGCCGGTGAGGTTACCTTCATCCCTTGCTCACTGCCGCAACGTGGGCAGTTGCCGCCTCCCTCCGCCCTCCTCTAGGTTGAGCTACGTCCCGACATCCCTCAGGTACAACTTTCTTTACAGCCAGCTTGCACCACTGCTCCAGCTGCCCACATCACTCCATGTGGATATTTCTCTACTTCTTTGCCCCGCACATATCTCTACTGGCTTCTACATACTGTATTTGTGATGAGTTTATGTCTCATCAACTAGTCCTAGTAATCTTATTCTAATCACGCTTCTTCAATTTCTTTGCCACTGGGATGCTCATCTCGATTTTGGTGGAACTGCACAAAATGATCCGATGGTCAAAGGGTTGCAAAATTCATTTCTTCGGAAGCTCCAACGTTGCCAGCAAATTAAAGCCTGTTTAGGGTTTACGGTTCAAGGGCTAGGAACTGCATGGATCATTTTTTTCTTTAGCTGTCTCCATTCTAGAACAAGTGTCAACTTTAGTAGTAGTACAACTTTGTACTAAAGTTTGCATAAAGTTGAGACACTTATTTTGGAACGGAGGGAGTACATATTGGATATGATCTGTCAATCATTGAGATGCAATAGCATGCATGTTAGTCTCCTTTGTATTTGATGAAATGTTGCAATGGGCAACCTTGGACGCAAGATACATGAAACGGAAGCTGGAAGCTTCATAGCATTGTACAAATTTATCTCGCTGAGAAATTACAGTACCTACCATACTAGTACAGTATGATGTAAAGAGTTAGGTGTCGCACGGTGTCTAGAAAATATGGTGATAGTGTGAGATGGGCCATCTAATCACCGAGCCTGCGTGTTTTCACTGCTTTCACACTTCTCCGCTGTAAGAATGGAGAAAATTGTAATCTAGTAGTACCTCCTTTCGCCGAAAGCGTGGGACATCCAACAGTCGTACCACCTCAGTAATAACGACCAATAAGCCGTCAAATCACATAGACCCAGCAGTAAGTTGGACGGACGAAGCAACCATCACTCTTGAATCCGATTCTCCCTTCAACGCAGGCGCCAGTGAGAGGTCGCGTCCGCTCTGCCCGGGCATGAATGCGGCACCGATTCTTTGAAGCGGCGCTGACCGTTTCGGGCGGGAAGCGCGCGCGGGCGATGGAGCGGCTTTGGATGGGCCAGGCTGGTCAGAAGCGGGCATGGCAGCTGTCCGCCTGTCCTGACCGGACGCCCGAAAACGAGAGGATGCACCGACTCTCGCGGCTAAATCGTACACTACACACCATCTCTCTGTAGGAGTAGGTCGATGTGTCGCTCTCTCTAACACACACATGTTGTTAAACACACACACACATCGAGGTAAAATGAGTCTATATCTCAATTAATGAAGACTTGCATGTTACCATCCATATGTTACTACCCACTATGAAGGTAGTAACATAGACTAGTAACATATGCATGGTACTAGTCCAAGTTATTCACCACTATGACCAGCCTAGCAATGTAACCAAGTGCTCCTTACTCACCCTTGTTATATCCCCCGGAAACCGAATGCATGGAGTGCAACTACGTGTTGATCAGTCAAGAAATCAAAGTCGGCTTGCATGCGAGTTAATATGTGGCCCTGCATGGTAGCTAAAATGGCATCTCTTAGTTGTTGTGATTAATTGTTGCGTTTAGAGACAGAAATCAGGGCTTTGATTGGAGGAAGGACCGGTCAAGTTTCTCCTTCTACTCCAATCTGCTTGCACCTTGGTCCCGCTGCACCTTCTAACATGACTTATTACACCTAGATGGAGGGAGTAGTATGACATACGGTGGCACACTGACTTAGGTCGAATACAAGTGCACAAAATTGTGTGCATGTTATAATGAGGATTCACTTAAAATAGTACATGAGCGAACAGAGGGATCAATTGGACAGTGTTCACGAGTAGTAGCGAGATGTGTGAGGTAAGATACACCCCTGGCGCTTTTAATTTTTCTTATTAATTTGTTTGTTTTGCCCTCTGACTGGTGGGATCCAACGTACTATGTGGAGAGAGGTTAGGTGACTAAGGCTGCATTATTTTTGTACTACCAACACTGCTTTAAATCCCAAAAGACCTTACCACCAAAGCCACATGACACGATTATGATTTAAATCCCAATGACTCCCATGCAAAAAAAATCATGGCATGCTTGTCACACGAATGTAGGAATGTATAAAAGGTTATTTTCCTCTTGTTAAACATAACGTGAGGGTGGTGTAGCTGGTTAGCCTATTCGCTCATCAAACATGAGGTCTCGGGTTCGATAACCACACTTGAGAATAATTTTGTTTTTGTTCGACTTCTTTCTTCCACCCAATGATAGGTAGGCCCTGCATGACATAGAGAGAAAGTGATTTGGGGTGGTGCCAAGAGGATTCTTTGACTGGTCAAATTGGATGGATACGGAGCTATACGATCTCGGCCTCGATGCTTGTTTTCTAGGGTTTGCACTCTTCACACTCTCTCTCCACTATATATATATATACACGCTGGAGCCTCAGTGCCTGTAGTTGCTCTCTCACACTCTCCCACCCTCTCCAGATCTAAACAAGACTTCATTTGGCCTCTCTCTCTCTCCCCTCACTGCTGGTCAAAGAGCCGTCAGGATCCATCTGCCGGGAAGGGAAGGAGGCTTAACGCTGTCGCTATCGGCGAGGGAGGGAATCCACTACCGGCGCAGCTGTTCTCTTTCACTCAGCGGGGCCGCCGACCCCTTCTTCCTCGCCGTCGTACATAGTGTGGGCAGAACGGCCTCCGGTCGCCCACCGAACCACACCCCAAGAACCCTAAGGTATAATTTACTTATTCCACATGCATTGCTCTAGCTACATGTGGGCTTTTTCCGCTTCTGCACTTGAATCTAGGTGTTGGATCAAACAGGAAAGTAGTGGGGAAAGTTGTATAGCATGAATCTTGGACGTGGTTCAAAGAGGAAAGGAATGGGGGGAAGTAGTGGGGAAAGTTGTATAGCATGAATCTAGGACGTGGTTCAAAAAGGAAAGGAAGGGGGAAAGTAGTGGGGAAAGTTGTATAGCATGAATCTAGGACGTGGTTCAAAGAGGAAAGGAAGGGGAAAGTAGTGGGGAAAGTTGTATAGAGTGAATCTAGGACGTGGTTCAAAGAGGAAAGGAAGGGGGAAAGTAGTGGGGAAAGTTGTATAACATGAATCTAGGACGTGGTTCAAAGAGGAACGGAAGGGGGGCTATCCAGCACCTACGTTGTTCGAAAAGGGAAAACAATGACAAACGCAGTACACACATATGTAACGAACTGATCTTTTTGTTTTGGGGGACAAGGCTGTAGAGTTTGAGCAGGACTAGATTTGTTGCGCTCACATAGGGAAAGGTGTCTAAAGATAACAAAACGGGGACCAACACAAATATGCTCCTTAGTTGTTTGTTCTTTGTTGCAACAGACTGTGCATCACCCCTTCATACATCGGTAGATGCACATGGAGCTGGTGCGTCCACTGTCCCGTGCAACTCTTTAGCTGTTGTTAATCTAAGGCCCTGTTTGGTTAAAAAGTCCTAGGACTTTTTTAGTCCCAACTAAAAAGTCCCTAGTCCCTACCTGCTTGGTTCCAAGGGACTAAACATGGACTAGAGGTTATTAAATGACATGCTAAAAGACCATGTTACCCCTAGTAATGAACTAATAGAGATAAGGTGCGATGCGGGGCAGGGGCAACTGTTGGAAAAAGTCCCAAAAAGACTCTCCCTCGGGGTCTTCTTTCTTTAGTCCCAAATGCCCACTTTTAGTCCCTAATGTTTGGTTTAGATGGGACTGAAAGGGACTTTTTTTAGTCCCTACACCAAAAAGTCCCTGTAAACAAACACCCTCTAATAATGCCGCTGGAAAATTGATGCAATGCCACAGTTAAAAGCAAATTACATGTTTCACGAATTTTATTGTTAATATAATCTCTCTGTTAATATGAATCAATGCCACCGTTTGAGAAATGCTACTGTCTTGCTTTCTTTCCCATTTAGATAAGTTAGATGCTTCTTTTTGTTGGCTTCTGTGTCATCCACCGTTATTGACCACTTGTTGTTTCCTTTGCACCTCTGTGTAAACAGGGTTATCTACTTCACCTCGTTGCTATTGTGACCTTTTGTTGCACTGCACAAAACACTTTTGTTTTAAGAGTGTTTTGTGCAGTTCAACCAAAATGTCACACCGACAACGTTGCTTGATTGCTTGATCTTAGTGGAACTGCACAAGAGGAGATCTTACTTCCTATCCGTGTTGGCAAATTTGGTTCAGATCTTCTTCTTGTGAGTTGTTTGAATTCCGCATCATGAGAGGTTAGTACTAGCCTTCTTTCACATGATTGTGCAGTGTGCTTTCATATGTTGTGCTACTTGTACGGTAATGTTGCTTGATTTTAGTGAACTGCACAAATGGAGACAAGACTTCCAATCTGTATGTGCACCGTAATATCCCATTGAGGTAAGATAAGGATATTCACAACTTTTGGCCTGTATTTTGCCACTTTCATCAGAAAATTAATGTCGTTGTTTAGTGCTATACTTGTGCTCCCTAATTGACATGCCAAATCTTACATTGAAGGCGAAGCTTGTCTGTTATTGAACCAAGTGATGAAGGGGAAGAACAAGCGGAAGAAAAACAAAAATCAACTCCCGGTGCTGTAATGAAGCACTGGAACTGTGATGACACAAGTAATGATATAGTTTTGCATCTTAATTTATTGCTATGGCTGGAACGAGCAATTGTTTTGCCACTGATTTGATGCCACTCTTAATGTAATATGTAATTATCTCTACTTGTGCAAACAGGGATCTTCTTTGAAGATACCATATATTTTAGTGGAACTGCACAAGAAGATGTTGGAAACATTAAACTAATCGAGGAGTATATAGTAAGCATGGCAACCACAGTAGATAACAACAGATGGTTCCGGAGAAGTGCTTGATCTGTATGCTCTACACAATAAGCCTCCTGACAAAGGTTGTACTCGCCCACGGATTTCATCCATATGATTGAGCTTTGTCATCTCTATTGGTGTTGTGCTACTGTTTAGATACTGTCATGAGAAAGTGGTATTGTCCTTGAGAAGTGCTTCATCTGTGCTGTTTTAAATATTTCCTTTCCTTTTTTCGAGCAAACAGGGATGCTAGCATTTAGTTGTCCTCTTGTCTTTGCACAACAGGATCATCCTCCTCTGAAGAAGAATATGGAGTACGTGAAGTGACTAGTTCCGATTATGCCAGGATGAAGAAGCCATGTCTATCTTCTCATCAGAAGGAGCAGTTGAAGGATGGTTACATTACTCCCCACAAGACCAAACTAACTTCAGCTCAGAAGGACTGACAGATCTCCATCTTTTTTGCTGTGATGCGCAAGTACAATGTTGTTCTAGGATTCTTTCCGGTGAGTTCCATTTTTTTAAAGTGTGCTCTACATGGACCATGTAGGTGCCTGTTTAAACTGTCAATTCATAGTACAGTTTGCTTTATACTAATCACTTTTTTGTATTTGTGCAAACAGGGGTGCTCAGCTTGATTTCAATGGGAACTGCACAAAATGTTCATGAATACATCGAATCATTCATTTCCACCACAAGAAAGGAGGTGCCGATATGTTCAAGGCGTTGCAACATATAAAGGCGAAATCATACAAGCTACGCGCGAATTTGGTTGATTTTGGTGGAACTGCACAAAAAGAACAACTGGTTTATTTAGCACGAGGTGCCATGTCAATGTCCGAACTGATGGCAAACCCTGCCCATTCCACAATCGTAGGCATTTGATATTTTGGAATGGGAAAACCTTGTCAAAGTTTGCTCATTGATGTACGCAAAACAACACGCATTTGACATTTTGGAATGGGACAACCTTGTCAAATTTTGCTCATTGATGTTAGCAAGAAGACATGCGTTTGATATTTTTGAATGGGACGCCCTTTGCTGTCAGCAGCATCGATCGATTTTTCTTTATTGTTTAGTTGTGAAGTAAATATTGGCTCTGACCTGTGAATCACTGAGATGCATAATCATCGATTGTTTTGAATGTTCTCTATGAATTGCCACGCGTGTGTGTTTGATTGCAATGTACAGGAACGATAAAAAGCAGCTCAAACTCTTTGTACTCCCCCTGTTCCTTTTTACTTCGCATATTAGATTTCTTTCAAGTCAGTTGATTTTACATTGTGAATGTTCATACTTTTTTCTAGAAGATTGGTCAAAGTAGAGATACTTTGACTACAGACGAAACTTGTATGCAGACTAAAAAGGACCGAATAGAGTACATGTGAAACTGCTGCAAACGAGGTGATCATCCTGGGAATAATCCTAGTACGTATTGTTTTGCATGTTTCATCCAATGCCAGTGATACAAGAATTCGAACTAATCAAACTAAATTCATTCATACATGGTTGGATTTCATATAAACCCGGATTTCATTACATTTCATACATTCTTCAACTAAAAAGGGGTGCGCTGGAGGTATAATTAATTAACCGAATCTACCCACATGTGTCCGGCTGAGCCGAACATAAGCTTATTCTCCAGTGGACTGAGCTTCAGTGACATAACTGCAGGTGCAGTTGCGTAACTGACATGTGGCCCAAAAGCCTGTTGGGCCCACGTGTCAGTGACCCAACTGCACCAGCAGTTAAGTAACTGAAACAACGTCTTTCTCCAACATAGCTCTTTGACTCCACGTCGCTGCCAAGAAGCTAATCGGCCGTCAATGGTCAATCCGCCTAGCTTGTCTTCAACCGGAGGGTAGCAGCGGTGGCCTTACTTGGACCCGGGCGGCGGTGACCTACCGTGTTCTACTCTTCCTCATTTTCTGAGTGGCGCGGCCTCGTTGGCAGCGGGGCGGGACCTCGACGGAGCCGGTGATGTCCTCTATCTCGTTGCTGGCGGGGCGGCGCCTCGGCGGAGCAGGGGAAATCCTCCCCCTCGTTGCCGGTAGGGTGGGGTCTCGGCTGAGCCGGCGATGTCCTCTGCCTCGTTGTTGGCGGGGCGGGGCCTCGGCGGAGTAGGGCCTCGCCGAAGCCGGCGAGGTCCTCCGCCTCAGTACCCGCGGTGTTCCCTGCCTCGTTGGCGCCGTGGGGTCTCGACGGAGCAGGGCCTCATCGACGCCAGCGGAGCGGGGACTCGTCGAAGCCGACATTTTCCTCTGCCTCATCCTCGGTCTCACCAAACAGCGCCTCGCCCGCTTCATCGCCCTCTTTGTAGGCGGCCGCAGCCTTCGCCACCCGCATGCGGTACTGCCAGCGCTCGAGGCGGCCCTCGCGGGCTGAGCGGTACGAGTCGAGCAGTTCCTCCTGCTTCGCCTGCTCTGCGGCGATCTGCTCCTCCGCCTGCAGGTGCTCCTGGAGGAGATGGTGGTTGTAGGCAGCGTCGGCCTGTGCCTCCCGGAACTGCTCCTGACGCTTCTGCCTCACCGTGTCCATGTATTGGGCACGGGCCTCGCCGATGGTCATGGTGCAATGCACCAGCGAGGGTGGCGCGGAGGAGGGGGTTGGCACCGGATCGTCGACTACCATGTTATCCATTGGGAGGTCGTCGTCCTCCAGCTGCCTGCCGGTCAGCCAGTCGGCAGCAATAGCTGCCATCTCCTTGTGGTCCATCGTCCGCCTGTCCTGAAGAGCGCTAGAGCGCGAGGAAGCCATGGTGGGCAGTAGTGGTGTGGACAGGAGAAAGGGAACAGAAGCGGATGACTGCGGCTATGGCTGGCGCAACAGTTTATATAGCAATGGTGGGTGGCGGAGGTACGGACGTGTGGCGCCGGATTAGCCGCCTCGGCAACCGCGTATCATTAATGTGGGCCGCAGAAGGACGGGTGGACGACACTTGTGTCATTTGAAGGCGGAGCAATCGCCTGCACCGGGAAGCGGGGCGGGCATCGCTGACTGTTTCGGGCGGAAAGCGCGCACGGGCGAGGGAGGCGGTCTGGGTGGGCCAGGGCAGTCATACTCGTGCTTGGCAGTGGGTCGGTCCAGCAATCGGACATGTTGGCTTGCCAGCAAGATCGCCGAGCTAAGTGTCAACAATTAGACAATGGATGTAGCTTCCGACCAGGAGCCGGCGCCACTGTCCAAGCCGGTTCATGCCGTGTTCACCATAGAGCAGGTGCGGCCGCACTTCGACGCCCTAATGGCGGAAGAGCTACCAGCGCAGGAGGACCTGTGCAGCAACCTCCATCTCCTCAACGAGCACCGGTGAACAAGCGAACGACAATGCCATCGCGGACATGTGGCCCTATGATCCTGGCTTCCCGAATGAGCAGCGGGCGCTGTATCAGACCATCCGTAGGGCCCGTGAGGCCCTCTCCGTCGTCCTTCGAGTTGTTGCGCTTGCCGTGGCGCCGTCGTCTCGCGTTGTCAACATGGTCAATGGACATGAGGAATGAGGAGATGACTTTACTTGGAGAGGATGACAGTGGGGACCCACCAGGGCCATAGCCGCACGTACGCAAGTTCCTCCTTATTATATACAACTATAATTTTTTTGCTTCCTCCTGGTTTCCTGACATCACGGTCCCACACCATTGTCAACCTATGTAGTCAATAAACGAGAGAATTGCACAAGGAGCGGCCGACAGCTGGGACCAAGCAGCTCGAGCCGTATTTGTGTTTTTGAGGTGTCAGCACTGCAGAGTTTTTCTTGAGCGATGTTTTCATTGTTGTTCAGAGGAGAGCAGGGTATTAACTGGGCGGGTTGTGGCCCGTCTAGCCCAGGCCAGATATCCAGCCCAGATATTAATTTTTTTCAAGCTGAAAATGGCTAGCCCAGCTATACTTTTTTTGAGGAATACCCAGGCAAGGTCAACTTGTTATTCTCCGCCCCGCTGGGCTGCAAATCTTTCCAAGGAGGGATGCATTAGGCTTAACAAGAAAATGGGCTTTAAGAAATAATAAATGAGATGTAATTATAAAAACTGGGCAGTAACTATAAAAAATGCACCAAACACGTAATTAGTTTATAATATTTTTTGGATTTTGAAAATTTTAATTTCATTAATTGTTGCGCGCGCAATGTTTCGTTGGATTTTTACGTAATACAAATTTATATTGAAATTGTATTTAATCTGACTAGAAATTTCGGGATAAAAATATTTCGGATCCCATCAAAATGTGGGAAATTTTATTGAATTCTGTTTTGAACGGTTGGTTGAAATTATTAATCGTTGTCCTAGCTAGAAAATGGGTTGTACTTTTAACAAACTGTAAATGGGCTGTAGTAAATTCCATTAGAATTCAAAAATGGGCTGTACATTCTTACAAATCGCAAATGGTCTATAAGTTCTCTGCCACACACTTGTGGGCCTACTAAGTTGACGCGTCCCCTAAAAAAAAGTAAGTTCACGCGTATGCAAGGCTTTGGCAACTTATAGTCAACACACGGTTCTAGCAGCAGTGGCCGTTGGATGTCTATCCAACGGATGTCGTGCTTCTTCTTCAATCTCGGATATTCTAGCTTCAGCCGCGCAAAAAATGATTCGTCCCCCTGACATCTGGGGCGCACTGTTTCGGAGGCTGACCTGTGGGCCTACTAAGTTGACGCGTACCAAGGGCTTTGTCAACTTAGTCAATATAAACGATTGTAGCTGTAGAGACCGTACGATGTCCATCCAACGGCCGTAGTGCTTCTTCAACCTCTGGTCTTCTTGCTCCAGCCACCCAAACCAGCGCCGGTGGGACTTCCTGCTCCCGCCTCCCGTGGCCGGCTGTGCTGCCGCACAGGCCGCACCACCCCACCCTACTCCATTGCTGGCAAGGCCATTCCTCTACTCACCCACACCTCCTGTTATATTCCAGCGACGGCAGCCGGACCAGTAAACCCTCGGACTCCCCACCGCGAGGGCAACCACTTCCGAGTCTTCCCCGGCTCCGTGTTGTTCCCTTCCTAGGCCTCGCCGTCGTCTGCCGCCCTGGTGCTCTCGGTGCGCTGTGGTCAACGTGGTCAATGAACGACATCCATCGGACGTGGACTGTACGTGGAGAGGCTGACAGCTGGGTCCACGGCCGCACGCAAGGAAATGCCTCCTTATTACACGCAAAATAATGATTCCTCCACCTAACAGCAGGGACCCACTGGACGGGCCTCCATATTTTGCAAAAAAATGTTTCTCCCCTAACTGCTGGGACCCACCAGCTACATCTTCGCACGCAAGGAAGTGCGTCCATATTACAGGCAAAAAAATGATTCGCCCCCTGACTGCTGGGACCCACTAGCTACATATTCGCACGCAAGGAAGTGCCTGATAGTCGGGACCCACCTGGTCGAAGCGTACGTAGTGTTGTCATTCTGGTCGCGAACGTGTACGTATATACTGGTTGATCGGTCTGTCTGCAGGCTGCAGCGATGAACCGTGGCCGTGTAAGGAAGGGCACGTGTCGTAGTAGAGGCGTGCACGTGTCGTAGTAGAGGCGCGCACATAGCATGTACACGTACGTACAGCAGCCAGGGTGCAAGAAAGAAAATACGACCACGTACGTACATACGGGCAGGGTCTCGAACGCCTACTCGCGCATACGTACGGCCATGGCTCGTGTACATGGCTGGGTCGGAACGGAGAAACTGCGTCGTCGTCGTGTTCATCGGGAGCTAACCGGCTGGGTCAGAACGGGAACCATAAGGCTCCTGCTAGTTGCTGATAACTTTTACAAAACATGATCATCTCATACATCAATGTAAATCACATCATGTCTTGACCATATTGTTTGAAATTTCAAAAAAATTCCTACGCTCACGCAAGATCTATCTAGGAGATGCATAGCAATGAGATGGGGAGAGCGTGTCCATATACCCTCATAGACCGAAAGCAGAAGCGTTAACTTAACGTAGTTAATGTAGTCGAACATCTTCGCGATCCAACCGATCAAGTACCAAACGTACGGCACCTCCGAGTTCAGCACACCGATAGGTCTCCAACGTATCTATAATTTTTGAAGTATTCATGCCATGTTTACAACAATTTTATATGTAGCTACCCGGACTGACGCTGTTTTCAGCAGAACTACCGTGGTGTTGTTTTTTGTGCAAAAATGAAAGTTCTCCAAATGAGCTGAAACTTTTTGATGATTTTTTTGGAACAAAAGAGACCCCAAAGCTTCGTGGAAGGACCAGAAGGTGAAGGAGTAGGGCACAAGACACCGGGGCGCGTCTGGGCCCTTGTCAGTGCCCCGGTGGACTGTGCTCACCTCGAGGCCCATCTTAGCGTGAAACCAACGCCAAAAAATCCTATAAATAGAGAAACCATCAGAAATAAACCTAGATCAGAAGTTCCGCCGCAGCAGGCCTCTGTAGCCATCGAAAACCAATCTAGACCCCGTTCCGGCACCCTGCCGGAGGGGGGAATCATCTCCGGTGGTCATCTTCATCATCCCGACGGCCATCACAATGAGGAGGGAGTAGTCCACCCTCGGGGCTGAGGGTTTGTACCAGTAGCTATGTGTTTAATTTTTCTCTCGTGTTCTTGAGATGTCACGATCTTGATGTATCACGGGCTTTGTTAATATAGTTGGACATATGGTGTTTTCTCCTCTATATCTTGTTGTGATGAATTGAGTTTTTCCCTTTGAGATTTCGTTGTTATCGGATTGAATACTTTTATGGATTTGAGAACACTTGATATATGTCTTGCAATTGAATACTTGCAGTGCCAATGGGGTATCGTATTGATTCACTTGATATATGTTTTGGCACTCAACTCGCGGATTCCCGATGTGACATTGGGGTATTCTATGCA
This sequence comes from Triticum aestivum, assembly GCF_018294505.1. Lineage (NCBI taxonomy): Eukaryota > Viridiplantae > Streptophyta > Magnoliopsida > Poales > Poaceae > Triticum > Triticum aestivum. Next base: position 102,471,068 of record NC_057802.1, read on the forward strand.
TAGGGGTTGATGCACGTTCTTGTCTTTGTTTCTCCGATAGAAATCTTGGGGCACTCTTTGAAGTTCTTTGTGTTGGATTGAGTATTATGAATATGAATTTGCTTTGGTGTTATTTTAGTACGAACTCTAGGATAGATTGAACAGAAAGAATAGCTTTGTGTTATTTTAGTACGAACTCTTGAATAGATCAAACGGAAAGAATAGCTTTGAGGTGGTTTCGTACCCTACAAACAATTTATTCTTATGTTCTCCGCGAGATAGGAACTTTGCAGTGATTCTGTAGCGACCCGACCTCATACGGTCAAGTCTCTGTGCTTCAGTGTCATCCCTGGATCGGTAATGCTGACACACACAGTACTCGAATGGATTCATAACAGAGTAGCAATCACACACTTATTACATCGAATGTCTCAAAAGAGAACTTATTACAATAAATATGGCTTAAGGCCATCTAAGTAAGATAACAACGGAAGGCTTGGAAGATAAAGCGAGTCCATCAACTCCAACGGCATAGCTGAGTGCACGACAAACGACCTAGCACACCTTACTCTTCATCTGAAAAGTCTGCAACATGATATGTTGCAGCCCGAAAACGGGTCAGCACATGGAATATGCTGGCAGTATAACACAGTAGAGCAAAGAACAGAGTAAGTGCTATCACTATATGCATATATGGCTGGTGGAGGCTCTATGGTTATATTGTTTTGCGAAAAGCCAATTTTTCCCCACAACAAAGGAATATATTTTATTTGACTATCATGGTGGCTGAAACATTAAGAAGGTTCCTCCAACTCAATCCCAATTAAAAGTAATTAACTTCCCAAAAAATTAATTTAGAGTGATGAGATCAAATCAATAACTCAAGTACCAGATACCCAAGATGTCAACAACCGGGGACACGGCTAACCATGATTATCACACTGCAGAGGTTTGCGCACTTTTCCCCACAAGACTCGATCTCCTCCATTGGATTTCTCGCACTACATGATGTTTGAGAAACGGATGACCGAGACACAGTCTTTCAGAAACATTAACTCTTTACTCTTGGTGGATAGTTACATGTACTTTCCCCTACATCTGCTAGCCCACCACTGAAAGAGGTCATGCAACATACTCAACTATGCTAGAGCCCATAATAGCTTGCGCCTGTAGACGGAAGTTTCTAGCATGAATAATCTTATGATCCCTTTGAGCATGGGTGGCGAACCATAGGATGATCACACGGGTACTCCCGGATATCCTAGGACAACACTGGATTCTCCAGGTGCCCTGACAACCAATCCACCCAGATGTGTATTTAAGTAGCCACCTTAAGTTAACCATTAAGTATCAATCTCACATCTGTCATGGATTACACTCAAACCCAATCCACGTCTACGAGCATAGCATGGCAATATAAGCATAACGTAGAAGTAACTCCCAAGGGTTTGATAATAAAACAGGTAATAGGTTATACCTCATCATCTACTTCCCAAACCCACATGTTTAGAGATCCTACTCATGCAATGTTTGAGGATTGTAACTAATGCATAAAAACTGGGTATGAAAAGAGTATGATCAATGTGTTACTTGCCTTGCTGACGATCCGCAAACCCTAGAGACTCCTGGTAGTGCGCTTCGCACTCCGGGAATTCTATCGCAAACAAGCAATAGCATACATAAGAAATCAAGCAAAGATGCACGGGTAAAACTCAAATAATAAGATCGAATCTGAAAGCTCAACTGAAGAGATTCGATGCAAAAAGAAACAATCGAATCGGAGCTACGAAACTGAAACTATGGTCAAAAGAACTTCGAATTCGAGTTTGCTTGAAACCAAATTTTAAATTTTTCAAAACCTTGTTCAAGTTGTTTAAACATAAAGAGGGGTTCGAGACGAAGATTTTGGCATTGGTTTCACTGGATTTGGACAAACGGTTTAGAAACGACGAGGGTTTGAAGATCAGGGGCTAATCCGCGATAAAAATAATCGCGGATAGGTCCCTGGCAGAAAAAAAGAAAATAAAAAGAAAAGACTAATTAACGAACGTTCGTTGTCGGAACCTAACCGGCGAACAACGTTTGTTAAAACGAACGAACGGACGAACGTCCGCTAAATAAAATAAACCGACGAGAACCGAAGAAAAACCGATCTAAAAAACGCATCTAGCGTTTAAAAAAACCGATCGGTTTTTACCTACTCGAAAAAACCGGCGGTGGATCCGGCGGCTCTGGTGGCTCGGGCGGCTCGATTCCGGCGGGCGAGGCGGCGGCTGCGGCGGGACTAGGCGGCGGCGGGGCGGTAGCAGCGGCGAGCGGCGCAGGAGGCGGGGCTGACGACGCGACTCGGGGTGGTGGTGGTGTTGGTGGGGGTCGGCGGCGACGGTATTTAAAGGCCCGAGGAGGGGGCGAGGTGCTTGGGGAAGGGGGTGCGGCGGTGTGTCCGGGACAGACACGTCCATGGCGGCGGCGGCGCTCGGAACTCCGTCCCGAGTCGGAGCGGGTGACGGTGCGGGGCGGTGGGCTGGCTCGGCTCGGCTGGGCCGTTGGGCGAGTCGGGCGTGTGAAGTTTTTTTTAAACATATTCCGCCAAGAAAAATCCTAAATAAATAAAAATAAAATTCTAAAAATGTCAAAACACTTTTTCACCGTCTAAATAAAATATTTAGAACAAAGTGAACATTTTCTTGGCCTAAAAATGTAGTTTTTAAAAATGCATATTTTTTCCTAATTCAAATAAAATAGCAATAAAATCCAAATAAAATTATTTATTTGATTTTAAACATTTTTCCTCCAATATTTCATTTATTTTGGAGAAGTCATATTATCTCCTCTCATATATTTTAATTTGAAATATTTTGGAGAGAAAAATAATTAAAACCAAAATGATCCCCGTTTCAATATTTGAGAAAACTCAAATAGGAAAATCGTGAAATCCCCAACTCTCTCCGTGGGTCCTTGAGTTGCTTAGGATTTTTAGGATCACTACCAAAATGCAAATAAAATATGATATGCATATGATGACCTATGTATAACATTCCAAATTGTAAATTTGGGATGTTACACACCTACCCCCCCTTAAGATGAATCTCGTCCTCGAGATTCGGGTTGGCTAGAAAATAGGTGTGGGTGGTCTTTGCGTAGATCATCCTCTCGTTCCCAGGTGGCTTCATCCTCGGTATGGTGGCTCCACAGAACTTTGCAAAACTTAATAACCTTGCTGCGTGTAACTCGGCTGGCAAACTCGAGAATCTTGACTGGTTTCTCCTTGTAGGTCAGATCACTATCTGACTGAATTGCTTCCAGGGGTACTGTATCTCTCAGAGGAATATCTTCCATCTCAGCATGGCACTTCTTCAACTGGGAAACGTGAAACACGTCATGAACTCCTGACAGTCCTTCGGGTAACTTCAACTTGTAGGCCACTTCTCCCATACGTTCCAAAACTCGGTATGGTCCTACAAATCTGGGGGCTAACTTTCCCTTAACTCCAAAATGTTTAAATCCTCGCAGTGGTGATACACGGAGATATGCTCTGTGTCCGATTTCATAGACTACCTCCTTGCATTTTGAGTCTGCATAACTCTTCTGCCTGGACTGAGCTACCTTCAGTCTATCTCGAAACTTAACCTTCTCTTCAGACTCTTTAATCAAATCTGGTCCAAACAACTGATGGTCTCCGACTTCATCCCACATCAACGGTGTTCTGCACCTCCTTCCATACAGGGCTTCGAAAGGTGCCATCTTCAAACTGGCCCGGTAGCTATTGTTGTATGAGAACTCCGCATAGGGCAAATTATCAGCCCAACTAGATCCATAATCTAGCGCACAAGCTCTCAACATGTCCTCCAGAATCTGATTGACTCTCTCGGTCTATCCATCTATCTGCGGATGAAAAGCTGTACTGAACTCTAGCCTGGTACCCAAAGTCTGGTGCAGCTGGTGCCAAAACTTTGAAGTGAACTGCGTTCCTCTATCTGATACGTTGTTCCTTGGAACTCCGTGCAGACATACGATCCTAGTCATATATATCTTGGCCAACTTCGCACTATTATAGGTGGTCTTCACTGGGACAAAGTGAGCCACTTTAGTCAGACGATCCACTACTACCCAGATAGAATCATATCCCGATCGGGTCCTGGGTAATCCGGTGATAAAATCCATGCCAAGCTTATCCCACTTCCATTTGGGTATCGGCACAGGTTGCAGTAATCCTGTTGGCTTCTGGTGCTCTGCCTTCATTCTCTGACATACATCACATACGGCTACATACTCGGCAATATCCTTCTTCATTCCAGTCCACCAGAAATGCTCCTTCAAATCCAAATACATCTTGGTGTTTCCGGGGTGTATCGAGTATGGTGAGTCATGAGCTTCCTAAAGCATCAACTTCCTGATCTCTGCATTATTGGGCACATAAACACGGTCCTCAAACCACAAGGTGTCGTGCTCATCCTCACGAAAACCCTTGGCTTTTCCTTTGCTCATTCTTTCCCTTATCTCAGCAATTTCCTTGCCATCCTTCTGAGCTTCTTGAATCTTTCCCAATAATGTTGACTGAACTTCCATTGCTGCAACAAAACCTCTAGGGACTATCTCCAAATGAAGCTCCCTGAGATCCTCAGCTATCTCCCTTGGTAATCCTCCGCTTACGAGGGTATTGGCATAACTCTTCTGGCTCAAAGCGTCTGCTACGACATTGGCCTTTCCTGGATGATAATGCAGCTTCATATTATAATCCTTTATAAGCTCCAACCATCTTCTCTACCTGAGATTCAGCTCCTTCTATGTGAAAATGTACTTCAAACTCTTATGATCCATGTACACATCACAACAGTTTCCAATAAGAAAATGTCTCCAGGTCTTGAGCGCATGCACTACGGCTGCTAACTCCAAATCATGCATGGCATAATTCAACTCATGCGGTCGAAGCTGTCATGAGGCATATGAAACAACTCTTCCATCTTGCATAAGTACTCCTCCAAGTCCTAAGCGAGAAGCATCGCAATACACTTGGAAATCTTTGCGTATATCCGACAGAATCAGCACTGGGGCTGTAACCAAACGTTTCTTCAGCTTCTGAAAACTTGCCTCACATTCTTCAGTCCATTTGAACTTGGTGTCTTTATTCAACAATTCTGTCATAGGCTTTGCAATCTTAGAAAAATTATCAATGAATCTCCGGTAATATCCTGCGAGTCCAAGGAAACTGCGGATCTCTCCAACTGAGGTGGGTGCCAACCACTCAGTAACGGACTGAACCTTGGTGGGTTCTACTGCTATACCTTCTCCTGATATAACTTGTCCAAGAAACCCTACTTCCTTCAACCAAAACTCATATTTGCTGAACTTGGCATACAACTGATGTTCCCTGAGCTTCTCGAGAACTAAGCGCAAATGCTCCTTGTGTTCCTCTTCATTCTTCGAGTATACCAAGATATCATCAATGAACACCATGACAAACTTATCCAAGAACTCCACGAACACCTTATTCATCATACTCATGAAATAGGCAAGGGCGTTAGTCAATCCAAATGACATAACCGTATACTCATATAGCCTGTACCTTGTGGTGAAAGTTGTCTTGGGTATATCCTGTTCTCGAATCTTTAGCTGGTGGTATCCTAATCGTTGATCGATCTTGGAGAATACTTTAGCTCCTTGTAACTGGTCAAACAAATCATTGATCATCGGCAGTGGGTACTTGTTCTTGATCGTCACTTCATTCAAGGCACGATAATCAACAACCATTCTCAACGATCCATCCTTCTTCTCAACCAAGAGCACTAGGGCTCCCCATGGTGATGAACTTCGTCGAATGTATCCTTTCTCCAATAAATCCTTAATCCGATTCTTAATCTCCTCCAGATCATTTGCGGGCATCCGGTATGGTCTCTTCGATATCGGTCCGGTGCCTGGCAATAGCTCAATCAAAAACTCAATGTCTCGATCTGGCGGCATGCCTGGTAACTCCTCTGGAAATACATCTGGGTAATCCTTCACAACAGGCACTTCTTCCTGAACAACTCCTGAGAGGGAATTTACTTGGGTTCCCCTTGGCGCATGCCTGGATACATACTTGATCCTTTTTCCCTCCGGTGTAGTGAGTAAAATCGACTTATTGGCGCAATCGATGTTTCCCGCATACATCGATAGCCAATCCATGCCTAGTATCACATCCAATCCTTGTCACTCCAAAATTATCAAGTCTGAGGGGAAAACATGCCTACCTATGGTCAATGGCATCTGAAAACATCGTTGGCTTGCCATATAGTCCGCTCCTGGCGAGCTTACTAACATAGGTGTTCTAAGAACTTTGGTGGGCAACTTATACTTATCCACAAATCCCCTTGAAATGTATGAATGCGATGCACCAGTATCAAAAAGAACGATCGCAGTAAATGACTTAACCAAAAACTTACCGATAACTACATCTGGCTGCTCTTCAACCTCCTCCACGTTCACGTGGTTCACTTGTCCCCTGTTGAAAGGGCTGGGCTTCTTCCCAGAGCTTCCATTGCCATTTCCATTCTTTTCTTCAGAACACTCGATGGCGTAGTGTCCAGTCTTCCCGCACTTGAAACAAGTAATGTGACATAGATCCTTCTTGGCGGGTGTAGAGGGGTTAGAACGGTTCTGATTGTTGCCTGCTCCATTCCCGTTTCCATTCTTGGGGCCACTGTGGTTGTGTGAATTTCCTCCATTATGGGTATGGCCTCCGTGGTTATGGGTAAATCCTCCCGAGTTCGGAGTGAAGCGAGGCTTCTGCTGAGCTCCTGAATTGTACTTCCCTTGTCCATACTTCCTCTTGCGGCTCTCAATTTGCTGCTGCTTCCCTTCAATCATAAGATCCCTGTCTACCAACTCCTGGTAGTTAGCAAATGTCGCTACCATCAACTGCATGCTCAACTCATCATTCAACCCTTCCATAAACTTCTCCTGCTTCGCGGCATCTGTGGCCACATCATCTGGGGCATAGCAAGCTAAGTTACTGAACTCATCCACGTACTGCCCCACAGTACGGTTTCCTTGGCGTAAGTTGTGAAACTCATGCTTCTTCATGCTCATAGCTCCAGTTGAGACATGTGAAGTGCGGAATGCTTGCTAAAACTGATCCCAAGTGATATTGGCTATAGGGAAAGTGGCTGTGTAATTCTCCCACCATGAGGCTGCGGGTTCATCCAATTGATGCGCGGCTTTTCTGCATCTGTGCAACCCGTGGTGGTCAACTCCCTTCCAATCCTGCGTAGCCAATCATCAACAACTATTGGCTCGGTGCTACTGGAAAACACCAGCGGCTGCAACCTCAGAAAACAGGCTAAGTTGTCAACTGGAGGTGGTGGCGGTGGCTTGTTGTTGTTGTTGTTGCCTTGGTTCTGAACTAGTAGCTGCATCAAGGCATTCTGCTATTGGATTAACTGAGTGAGCTCCGGTGGGAAGACAAATCCGGGGTGACGTCTTGAAGGCATCTGTTGGGTTTAGAGGGGAGAGATTAGAATAGAATGTGGTCTAGTGAGGAAGCACTACCCATATGCACATGAGACAAACACAATCATATCACACCAAATCAATTCAAGCAAGGGCATACAATCGGTCTAGAACTATCGTTACAAAAGTGCTCGGTGGACTACTACTATATACATGGGGGAATACTACTAATCATATGGTGGTCATCTAGAAATTTTGATCGGTGGAAGACTCCATGATATCCGCTCCAGCTTCGTCTTCATAATCATCATCACTACCATCAGGGTCGGAGTCGGTCTCATCGATGATGATGTAGTCTTCAGAACAAATTTCCTTGGGTTCGTCGTATTCTTCTCCTGGCGCGGGGTCTCCCATGAATACTCCTAGCTTCCTTATCAGGTCGTCATTCTTCTCCACAAGTATTGTGATTTCCTCATCGTATCTGTCGCGTGTAGACTTGAGTTCCTCTTCTAGCACCATGTTCCTGGTCATCGCCTTCTTCAAATCCATCATGCTTGCGCACATCTGGTTCTCCTATCGACGAATGTGCTGGTTTAACTCCTGGATGAAAGATGCAATGGACCTGTCCCTCCTGGTGCTGATCATCTCCCATTGCTCATCTTGGCGCCCACATATCTGGTAGATAGTGTCCTTAAGATCCTTGTGATATACTTCGCCAATGCGTCCCATGGCAATGTGGGCTGCCATGCTTTTACCTAAACTCCAGGTTGGTGCATCAAAGGAAAACTCTATGGGCTCAGTAACTGGCGTGAATGTCCTTCCTGGAACTTGAACTCGAATCATCCAACGCTCCTCTTCTGGTAAAGTGGCGGTGTAGGTCCCGGTGAAGCTTGGTATTCCGATGTTCAGGTACCGAGTGACTTCCTTCAAGTGTCGTCCAAAGGGTGTGTCTTCATCCGGTTGTGCAAACTTGTTCCTTGAGTCCGCCATCCTAAAGAGTAGAAAATGGAGAGGAGTTAGAAATGAGTAGAGAAGAGTGACCTATGGCTCATCTTAGTGGTCATGTCCTACATTCAGCGTGTGCTCTGATACCATCTTGTAGCGACCCGACCTCAGACGGTCAAGTCTCTGTGCTTCAGTGTCATCCCTGGATCGGTAATGCTGACACACACAGTACTCGAATGGATTTATAACAGAGTAGCAATCACACACTTATTACATCGAATGTCTCAAAAGAGAACTTATTACAATAAATATGGCTTAAGGCCATCTAAGTAAGATAACAGCGGAAGCCTTGGAAGATAAAGCGAGTCCATCAACTCCAATGGCATAGCTGAGTGCACGACAAATGACCTAGCGCACCATACTCTTCGTGTGAAAAGTCTACAACATGATATGTTGCAGCCCAAAAACGGGGCAGCACATGGAATATGCTGGCAATATAACACAGTAGAGCAAAGAATAGAGTAAATGCTATCACCATATGCATATATGGCTGGTGGAGGCTCTATGGTTATATTGTTTTGCGAAAAGCCAATTTTTTCCTACAACAAAGGAATATATTTTATTTAACTATCATGGTGGTTGAAACATTGAGAAGGTTCCTCCAACTCAATCCCAATTAGAAGTAATTAACTTCCCAACAAATTAATTTAGAGTGATGAGATCAAATCAATAATTCAAGTACCAGATACTCAAAATGTCCATAACCGGGGACACGGCTAACCATGATTAGTTTGTACACTCTGCAGAGGTTTGCACACTTTTCCCCACAAGACTCGATCTCCTCCGTTGGATTTCTCGCACTACATGATGTTTGAGAAACGGATGACCGAGACACAGTCTTTCAGAAACATTAACTCTTTACTCTGGGTGGACAGTTACACCTGCTTTCCCCTACATGTGCTAGCCCACCACTAAAAGAGGTCATGCAACACAGTCAACTATGCTAGAGCCCATAATAGCTTGCGGCTGCAGACGGAAGTTTCTAGCATGAATAATCTTATGATCCCTTTGAGCATGGGTGGCGAACCATAGGATGATCACACGGGTACTCCGGGATATCCTAGGACAACACTGGATTCTCCAGGTGCCCTGACAAGCAATCCACCCGGATGTGTATTTAAGTAGCCACCTTAAGTTAACCATTAAGTATCAATCTCACATACGTCATGGATTACACTCAAACCCAATCCACGTCTACGAGCATAGCACGGCAATATAAGCATAACGTAGAAGTAACTCCCAAGGGTTTGATAATAAAACAGGTAATAGGTTCTACCTCATCATCATCTTCCCAAACCCACATGTTAAGAGATCCTACTCATGCAATGTTTGAGGATTGTAACTAATGCATAAAAACTGGGTATGAAAAGAGTATGATCAATGTGTTACTTGCCTTGCTGACGATCCACAAACCCTAGAGACTCGTGGTAGCGCGCTTCGCACTCTGGGAATTCTATTGCAAACAAACAATAGCATACATAAGCAATCAAGCAAAGATGCACGAGTAAAACTCAAATAACAAGATCGAATCTGAAAGCTCAACTGAAGAGATTTGATTTGCAAAAAGAAACAATCGAATCGGAGCTACGGAACACAAACTACGGTCAAAAGAACTTCGAATTCAAATCTGCTTGAAACCAAATTTTAAATTTGTCAAAACCTTGTTCAAGTTGTTTAAACAGAAAGAGGGGTTCGAGGCGAAGATTTTGGCGTTGGTTTCACTAGATTTGGACAAATGGTTTAGAAACGGCGAGGGTTTGAAGATCAGGGGCTAATCTGTGATAAAAATAATCACGGATAGGTCCCTGGCAGAAAAAAAGAAAATAAAAAGAAAAGAGTAACGAACGAACGTTCGCTGTGTGAACCTAACCAGCGAAGAACGTTCGTTAAAACGAACGGACGGACGAACGTCCGCTAAATAAAATAAACCAACGAGAACCTAATAAAAACCGATCTAAAATAATGCATCTAGGGTTTAAAAAAACGATCGGTCTTTACCTAACCGAGAAAACTGGCGGCATAGGAGGTGGAGCTGGCGGCGCGGCTCTGGGTGGTGGTGGTGGGGGTCGGCGGCGGCGGTATTTAATGGCCCGAGTAGGGGGCAAGGTGCTTTAGGAAGGGGACCGACACGTCCATGGCGGCGGCGTCGGCGCTCGGGACTCCGTCCCGAGTCTGAGCGGGTGACGGTGCGGGGCGGTGGGCCGGCCCGGCTAGGATGGGCCGTTGGCCCAGTCGGGCGTGTGAAGTTTTTTTAAAACATATTCCGCCGAGAAAAATCCTAAATAAATAAAAATAAAACCTAAAAATGCCAAAACAAATTTTCGCCGTCTAAATAAAATATTTAGAATAGAGTGAACATTTTCTTGGCCTAAGAATGCAATTTTGAAAAATGCATATTTTTTCCTAATTCAAATAAAATAGCAATAAAAGCCAAATAAAATTATTTATTTGATTTTTAACATTTTTCCTCCAATATTTCATTTATTTTGGAGAAGTTATATTATCTCCTCTCATATATTTTAATTTGAAATATTTTGGAGAGAAAAATAATTAAAACCAAAATGATCCCCTTTCAATATTTGAGAAAACTCAAATAGGAAAATCATGAAATCCCCAACTCTCTCTGTGGGTCCATGAGTTGCTTAGGATTTTTAGGATCACTACCAAAATGCAACTAAAATATGATATGCATATGATGACCTATGTATAACATTCCAAATTGTAAATTTGGGATGTTACAGATTCTTCATCGCACTTTGAGGGACTGTTATATGATCCAATTATATTAGCATTGTTGAGAGGTTGCACTAGTGAAAGTACGGTCCCTAGTCCTCATTTTCAAGCATTGCAATACCATTTTTGTGCCCATTCACTATTTGCTACCTTGTTGTTTTTATTTATTCAGATTATAAAAATATATTTCTACCATCCATATTACACTTTTATCACCATCTCTTCGCCGAACTAGTGCACCTATACAATTTACCACTGTATTGGGTATGTTGGGGAGACAAGAGATTTCTTGTATTTGGTTGCAGGCTCGTTTGAGAGAGACCGTCTTCACCCTACACCTCTCACGGATTGATAAACCTTAGGTCATCCACTTGAGGGAAAATTGCTACTGTCCTACCAAACTCTGCGCTTGGAGGCCCAACATGTGTCTACAAGAATAAAGTTGCGTAGTGGACAGCACACACGTTCAGCTCGATGACGTCCCTTGAACTCTTGATCCAGCAAAGTGTCGAGGGAGAGTTTCGTCAGCACGACGGCGTGATGACGGTGATGTGATCCACGCAGGGCTTCGCCTAAGCACTACGACGATATGACTGGAGGAGTAAACTATGGAGGGGGACACCGCACACGGCTAAGAACAGTTGATGTACTTTGGGGTGCCCCTGCCCCCGTATATAAAGGAGGAGGGAAGGAGGCCGGCGTTTTAGGGGGCGCGCCATGGGGGGGGGAAACCGAATAGGACTCCAACTCCTATTCGGCCCCTTCTTTTCTTACGGAGGCGGAAAGGGGAAGGAGAGGGAGTTGGAGAAGGAAAGGGTGCGCCACCCCCTCCCCTAGTCCTATTCGGACTCCCCATGGAGGGGGGGGGGCACCCCTTGTGGGCTGCCTCCTCTCTCCCCTATGGCCCATGTAGGCCCAATACTTCCCCGGGGGGTTCCGGTAACCCCTCGGTACTCCGATATATATCTGAAACGTCCTCAAACCATTCCGGTGTTCGAATACCTTCGTCCAATATATCAATCTTTACCTCTCGACCATTTCGAGACTCCTCGTCATGTCCGTGATCTCATCCAGGACTCCGAACAAACTTTAGTCACCAAAAGACATAACTCATAATACAAATCGTCATCGAATGTTAAGCGTGCGGATCCTACGGGTTCGAGAACTATGTAGACATGACCAAGACACATCTCCGATCAATAACTAATAGCGGAACCTGGATGCTCATATTAGTTCCTACATATTCTACGAAGATCTTTATCGGTCAAACCGCAATGACAACATATGTCATTCCCTTTGTCATCGGTGTGTTACTAGCCCGAGATTCGATCATCGGTATCTTCATACCTAGTTCAATCTCGTTATCGGCAAGTCTCTTTACTCGTTCCGTAATGCATCATGAAGGAAATATGCCCTAGAGGCAATAATAAAGTTGTCATTTATATTTCCTTTATATCAGGATAAATGTTTATTATTCATGCTAGAATTGTATTAACCAGAAACTTAGTACATATGTGAATACATAGACAAACAGAGTGTCCCTAGTATGCCTCTACTTGACTAGCTCGTTAATCAAAGATGGTTAAGTTTCCTAACCATAGACATGTGTTGTCATTTGATGAACGGGATCACATCATTAGAGAATGATGTGATGGACAAGACCCATCGGTTAGCTTAGCATAATGATCGGTTAGTTTTATTGTTGTTGCTTTCTTCATGACTTATACATATTCCTCTGACTACGAGATTATGCAACTCCCGAATACCGGAGGAACACTTTGTGTGCTATCAAACGTCACAACGTAACTGAGTGATTATAAAGATGCTCTACAGGTGTCTCCGATGGTGTTTGTTGAGTTGGCATAGATCAAGATTAGGGTTTGTCACTCCGTGTATCGAAGAGGTATCTCTGGCCCCTCTCGATAATGCACATCACTATAAGCCTTGCAAGCAATGTGACTAATGAGTTAGTTACGGGATGATGCATTACGAAAGGAGTAAAGAGACTTGCCGGTAATGAGATTGAACTAGGTATGATGATACCAATGATCGACTCTCGGGCAAGTAACATACCAAGGACAAAGGGAATAATGTATGTTGTTATGCGGGTTGACCGATAAAGATCTTCGTAGAACATGTAGGAGCCAATATGAGCATCCAGGTTCCGCTATTGGTTATTGACCGGAGAAGTGTCTCGGTAATGTCTACATAGTTCTCGAACCCGTAGGGTCTGCATGCTTAACGTTCGATGACGATTTGTATTATGAGTTATGTGATTTGATGACTGAAGTTTGTTCGGAGTCCCGGATGAGATCACGGACATGACGAGGATTCTCGAAATGATCAAGAGGTAAAGATTCATATATTGGAAGGTGATATTCGGACATTAGAATGGTTCCAAGTGATCCGGGGATTTTTCCGGAGCACCGAGGGGTTACCGGAACCCCCGGGGAAGTTAATGGGCCTTAGTGGGCTTTAATGGAGAGAGGGAAGAAGGGCCACGAGGTGGCGCGTGCCTCCCCCTTCCCAAACCGAATTGGACTAGGGGTGGGGGCGCGGCCCCCTTGTTCCTTCTCCTTCTCCCCTCCTTCCTTTCCCTCAAGTGGAAGAAAGGAAAAGGGGGGGGGGGGCGAATCCTACTTGGACTAGGAGTCCAAGTAGGACTCCCCCTGGCACGCCCAACCTGGCCGGCCTCCTCTCTTCCTCCCTCCTTTATATACGTGGCCAGGGGGCACCCCAATAGCACAACAGACAATCTCTTAGCCGTGTGTAGTGCCCCCCTCCATAGTTCAACACCTCGGTCATATCGTCGTAGTGCTTAGGTGAAGCCATGCGCCGGTAACATCATCATCACCGTCACCACACCGTCGTGCTGACGGAACTATCCCTCGTCCTAAACTGGATCAAGAACTCAAGGGACATCATCGTGCTGAATGTGTGCTGAACACGGAGGTGCCGTACATTTGGTACTTGGATCGGTTGGATCGTGAAGATGTTCGACTACATCAACCGTGTTACTAAACGCTTCCACTTTTGGTCTACGAGGGTACATGGACACACTCTCCCGTCTCGTTGCTATGTATCTCCTAGATAGATCTTGCGTGATCGTAGGTAAAAAATTTAAAATACTATGTTCCCCAACAGTGGTATCAGAGCCAGATCTATGCATAGATGTTATATGCACGAGTAGAACACAAAGAGTTTTGGGCGGTAATAGTCATACTGCTTGCCACCTACGTCTTACTTTGATTCGGCGGTATTGTTGGATGAAGCGGCCCGGACCGACATTACATGACCGCGTTCATGAGACTGGTTCTACCGACTTGCTTCGCACACAGGTGGCTGGCGAGTGTCTGTTTCTCCAACTTTAGTTGAATCGAGTTTGACTATGGCTGGTCCTTGTTGAAGGTTAAAACAACACACTTGACGAAAAATCGTTGTGGTTTTTATGCGTAGGTAAGAACGGTTCTTGCTAGAAGCCCGTAGCAGCCACGTAAAACTTGCAACAACAAAGTAGAGGACGTCTAACTTGTTTTTGCACGGCATGTTGTGATGTGATATGGTCAAGACGTGATGAGATATAAATTTTTGTATGAGATGATAATGTTTTGTAAAAGTTATCGGCAACTCGCAGGGGCCTTATGGTTGTCGCTTTATTGTATGAAATGCAAATGCCATGTAATTGCTTTACTTTATCACTATGTGCTACCTCTTGAGCATGCGTTGGTTTCCCTTGAAGAGGAAAGGGTGATGCAACAACGTAGCGTAAGTATTTCCCTCAGTTTTTGAGAACCAAGGTATCAATCCAGTAGGACTACACGCAAATCGCCTAGTACCTGCACAAACAATCAAGAACCTTGCAACCAACGCGATAAAGGGGTTGTCAATCCCTTCAGGACCGCTTGCAAAAGTGAGATCTGATAAAGATAATAAGATAATTATTTTTGGTATTTCTGTTGTATAGATTGGAAACTAAAGATTGCAAAATAAATGGCAATAGAAATTGGTAAGTTGACGAGAAACTAATATGATGTAAAATAGACCCCGGGGCCATAGGTTTCACTAGTGGCTTCTATCATGATAGCATATATTACGGTGGGTGAACAAATTATTGCCGAGCAATTGATAGAAAAGCGCATAGTTATGAGAATATCTAGGCATGATCATGAACATAGGCATCACGTCCGTGTCAAGTAGACCGAAACGATTCTGCATCTACTACTAATACTCCACACATCGACCGCTATCCAGCATGCATCTAGAGAATTAAGTTCATAAGAACAGAGTAACGCATTAGGCAAGATGACATGATGTAGAGGGATAAACTCAAGCAATATGGTACAAACCCCATCTTTTTGTCCTCGATGGCAATAATACAATACGTGCCTTGCTGCCCCTGCTGTCACTGGGAAAGTACACCACAAGATTGAACCCAAAGCTGAGCACTTCTCCCATTGCAAGAAAGATCAATCTAGTAGGCCAAACTAAACCGATAATTCGAAGAGACATGCAAAGATATCAAATGATGCATATAAGAACTCAGAGAAGAACCAAATATTGTTCATAGATAATCTTGATCATAAACCCACAATTCATCGGATCTCGGCAAACACACCGCAAAAAGTATTACATCGAATAGATCTCCAAGAACATCGAGGAGAACTTTTTATTGAGAACCAAAGAGAGAGAAGAAGCCATCTAGGTAATAACTATGGACCCGAAGGTCTGTGGTAAACAACTCACACATCATCCGAGAGGCTATGGTGTTGATGTAGAAGCCCTCCATGATCGAATCCCCCTCCGGCAGATCGCCGGAAAAGGCCCCAAGATGGGATCTCACGGGTACAGAAGGTTGCGGCGGTGGAAAAGTGGTTTCGTGGCTCTCCTAGATGTTTTCATAGTATAAGAGTATATATAGGCGAAAGAAGTAGGTCGGTGGAGCTACGAGGGGCCCACGAGGGTGGGGGGCATGCCTACCCTCCTGGGCGCGCCCTCCTGCGTCGTGGCCGCCTCGTTGCGTCTCTAACTTCCACTCCAAGTCTCCTGGATTGCGTTTGTTCTAAGAAAGATCATCGCGAAGGTTTCGTTCTGTTTGGATTCTGTTTGATATTCCTTTTCTGCGAAACACTGAAATAGGCAAAAAAACAGCAACTGGCACTGGGCCTCCGGTTAATAGGTTAGTCCCAAAACTAATAAAAAAGAGCATATTAAAGCCCATTAAACATCCAAAACAGATAATATAATAGCATGGAACAATCAAAAATTATAGATACATTGGAGACGTATCAGCATCCCCAAGCTTAATTCCTGCTCGTCCTCGAGTAGGTAAATGATAAAAACAGAATTTTTGATGTGGAATGCTACCTAACATAATTTTCAATGTAATTTCCTTTATTGTGGCATGAATGTTCAGATACGAAAGATTCAAGACAAAAGTTTAATATTGGCATAAAAATAATAATACTTGAAGCATACTAACTAAGCAATTATGTCCTCTCAAAATAACATAGCCAAAGAAAGCTCATCCCTACAAAATCATATAGTTTGGCCATGCTTCATTTTCGTTACAAAAAATGCTCTCATCATGCACAACCCTGATGACAAGCCAAGCAATTGTTTCATACTTTAGTATTCTCAAACTTTTTCAACTTTCACGCAATATATGAGCGCGAGCCATGGACATAGCACTATGGGTGGAATAGAATATGATGATGGAGGTTGTGTGGAGAAGACAAAAAAGGAGAAAGTCTCACATCGACGCGGCTAATCAATGGGCTATGGATATGCCCATCAATTGATGTCAATGCGAGGAGTAGGGATTGCCATGCAACGGATGCACTAGAGCTATAAATGTATGAAAGCTCAACAAAAGAAACTAAGTGGGTGTGCATCCAACTCGCTTACTCACGAGGACCTAGGTCATTTTGAGGAAGCCCATCATTGGAATATACAAGCCAAGTTCTATAATGAAAAATTCCCACTAGTATATGAAAGTGACAAAATAAGAGACTCTCTATCATGAAGATCATGGTGCTACTTTGAAGCACATGTGTGGAAAAAGGATAGTAACATTGTCCCTTCTCTCTTTTTCTCTCATTTTTTGGTGGGATTCTTTGGCCTCTTTCTTGGGGCTTCTTTGGCCTCTCTTTTTTTCGTCCGGAGTCTCATCCCGACTTATGGGGGAATCATAGTCTCCATCATCCTTTCCTCACATGGGACAATGCTCTAATAACGAAGATCACCACACTTTTATTTACTTACAACTCAAGAATTACAACTCAATACTTAGAACAAATATGACTCTATGTGAATGCCTCCGGCGGTGTAACGGGATATGCAATGAATCAAGAGTGACATGTATGAAAAATTAATGGTGGCCTTGCCACAAGTACAATGTCAACTACATGATCACGCAAAGGAATATGACAATGATGGAGCGTGTCATAATAAACGGAACGGTGGAAAGTTGCATGGCAATATATCTCGGAATGGCTATGGAAATGCCATAATAGGTAGGTATGGTGGCTGTTTTGAGGAAGATATAAGGAGGCTTATGTGTGATAGAGCGTATCATATCACGGGGTTTGAATGCACCGGCGAAGTTTGCACCAAATCTCGAGGTGAGAAAGGGCAATGCACGGTACCGAAGAGGCTAGCAATGATGGAAGGGTGAGAGTGCGTATAATCCATGGACTCAACATTAGTTATAAAGAACTCACATACTTATTGCAAAAATCTACAAGTCATCAAACCCAAAGCACTATGTGCATGTTCCTAGGGGGATAGATTGGTAGGAAAAGACCATCGCTCGTCCCCGACCGCCACTCATAAGGAAAGCGATCAAAGAACACCTCATGCTTCAAATTTGTCACACAACGGTTGCCATACGTGCATGCTACAGGACATGCAAACCTCAACACAAGTATTTCTAAATTTCACAATTACTCAACTAGCATGACTCTAATATTACCATCTTTATATCTCAAAACAATTATCAAGTATCCAACTTCTCATAGTATTTAATGCACTCTATATGAATTATTTTATTATACCCATCTTGGATGACTATCATATTAGGACTAATTTTATAGCCAAAGAAAATTACCATGCTGTTCTAAAAGACTCTCAAAATAATATAAGTGAAGCATGATAGATCAACAATTTCTATAAAATAAAACCACCATTGTGCTCTAAAAGATATAAGTGAAGCACTAGAGCAAAATTATCTAGCTCAAAAGATATAAGTGAAGCACATAGAGTATTCTAATAAATTCTGATTCATGTGTGTCTCTCCAAAAAGTGTGTACAGCAAGGATGATTATGGTAAACTAAAAATCAAAGACTCAAATCATACAAGACGCTCCAAGCAAAACACATATCATGTGGTGAATAAAAATATAGCCTCAAGTAAAGTTACCGATAGACGAAGACAAAAGAGGGGATGCCTTCCTGGGCATCCCCAAGCTTAGGTTTTTGGTTGTCCTTGAATTTTACCTTGGGGTGCCTTGGGCATCCCCAAGCTTAGGCTCTTGCCACTCCTTATTCCAAAATCCATCAAATCTTTACCCAAAAACTTGAAAACTTCACAACACAAAACTTAAACATAAAATCTCATGAGCTCCGTTAGTGTAAGAAAACAAACCACCACTTTAAGGTACTGTAATGAACTCATTCTTTATTTATATTGGTGTTAAACCTACTGTATTACAACTTCTATATGGTTCGTACCCCCCGATACTAGCCGTAGATTCATCGAAATTAGCAAACAACACACGAAAAACAGAATCTGTCAAAAACAGAACAGTCTGTAGTAATCTGCATCAAACCAATACTTCTGGAACTCCAAAAATTCTGAAATAAATTGGTGGACGTGAGGAATTTATCCATTAATCATCTTCGAAAATAATCAACCTAAAATCACTCTCCAGTAAAAAATGGCAGCTAATCTCGTGAGCGCTAAAGTTTCTGTTTTTACAGCAAGATCGCAAAGACTTCACCCAAGTCTTCCCAAAGGTTCTACTTGGCACAAACACTAATTAAAACATAAAACCACATCTAAAAGTGTCTAGATGAATTATTTGTTACTAAACAGGAACCAAAATCAAGGAACAAAAATACAATTGGGTTGCCTCCCAACAAGCGCTATCGTTTAACGCCCCTAGATAGGCATAAAGCAAGAATAGATCTAGGTATTGTCATCTTTGGTGTGCAATTCTTCAATTGGAGACTTATAACTCTTGGGAGTTTCTTTCTTTTTGTTGATGATCAAACTCCTAGGCAAGAAGTCAAGAAATTCATTTGTAGCAAAAGGTTCCTTAATGATAGCGAAAAAGCTGGGGTGAACACTTACCGATTTGAGATCTTCATTCTCCTTACTAGAAGATTCACCCTTATTTTTAGGAACATACATAAACTTGGCAACTTTGGTAGGAGTAGGGTTTGAAGTGTTTCTAACGGCAGAAAAGGCAGACCCCAAGTTGGTAATAATATCGTCAAGTTTATCAATTCTAGTGGAATCTTGATCTATCTTTTCATTTACTATGCGTTCCTTTTCTCTAAAAAAAATCAGAGTAACTCCTACCTTATATCCATATTGGGTAATTTGGTTCTGGATCTTTTTATCCAAGTTCTCGATCAACTCTACAGTGGCAATTTTATTTTCAATAATTTCAAGCCTTTGCATCACATGTTCCAAAGTTAAAATAGTTCCATTAACCAAAAGAGGTGGTGGGCCTAACAAATCTATCATAGCATTATAAGAATCAAAAGTATGGCTACTCAAGAAATTCCCTCCGGTAATGGTATCAAGAATATATCTATTCCAAGGAGTGATGCCCACGTAAAAATTGCGAAGAAGAACAGAAGTAGATTGCTTTTTAGTAGATCTATTTTGAGCATTGCAAATTCTATACCACGCATCTTTTAGATTTTCTCCCTCCCTTTGTTTAAAATTAAGAACTTCATTATCGGGAGTACGAACAATGATAGAAGGACTAGCCATGACGGTGGAACAAACTGTCTAACACACTGACACACAAGAGGCAAGCGGAAAGAAGTGGACGAAAATGGCGAATAAAACGGCAAAGGTGAAGTGGGGGAGAGGAAAACGAGAGGCAAATGGCAAATAATGTAATGCGAGGGATAAGAGTTTGTGATGGGTACTTGGTATGTCTTGACTTGAGCATAGATCTCCCCGGCAACGGCGCCAAAAATCCTTCTTGCTACCTCTTGAGCATGCGTTGGTTTCCCTTGAAGAGGAAAGGATGATGCGGCAAAGAAGCGTAAGTATTTCCCTCAGTTTTTGAGAACCAAGGTATCAATCCAGTAGGAGAGTACACGCAAATCGCCTAGTACCTGCACAAACAATCAAGAACCTTGCAACCAACACGATAAAGGGGTTGTCAATCCCTGCACGGCCACTTGCAAAAGTGAGATCTGATAAAGATAATAAGATAAATATTTTTGGTATTTTTGTTGTATAGATTGGAAAGTAAAGATTGCAAAACAAACGGCGATAGTAATTGGTAAGTTGACGAGAAACTAATATGATGTAAAATAGATCCGGGGGCATAGGTTTCACTAGTGGCTTCTCTCATGATAGCATATATTGAAGCCAAAAGATGCAAAGTTAATAATGATAGTGCAACTTATTTGTGGCACTTCCATTTAGGTCATATTGGTATAAAGCGCATGAAGAAACTCCATGCTGATGGGCTTTTGGAATCACTTGATGCTTGCGAACCATGCCTCATGGCCAAGATGACTAAAACTCCTTTCTCCGGAACAATGGAGCGAGCAACTGACTTATTGGAAATATTACATACTGATGTATGCGGTCCGATGAGTGTTGAGGCTCGCAGCGGGTATCAATATTTTCTGACCTTCACAGATGATTTGAGCAGATATGGGTATATCTACTTGATGAAACATAAGTCTGAAACATTTGAAAAGTTCAAAGAATTTCAAAGTGAAGAAGAAACTCATCGTAACAAGAAAATAAAGTTTCTACGATCTGATAGTGGAGGAGAATATTTGAGTTATGAGTTTGGTCTTCATTTGAAACAATGTGGAATAGTTTCGCAACTCACGCTACCTGGAACACCACAGCGTAATGGTGTGTCCGACCGTTGTAACTATACTTTATTAGATATGGTGCGATCTATGATGTCTCTTACTGATTTACCGCTATCATTTTGGGGTTATGCTTTAGAGACGGCTGCATTCACATTAAATAGGGCACCATCTAAATCCGTTGAGATGACACCATATGAACTGTGGTTTGGCAAGAAACCTAAAGTTGTCGTTTCTGAAAGTTTGGGGCTGCGATGCTTATGTGAAAAAGCTTCAACCTGATAAGCTTGAACCCAAATTGGAGAAATGTGTCTTCATAGGATACCCAAAGGAGACTGTTGGGTACACCTTCTATCACAAATCCGAAGGCAAGATATTCGTTGCTAAGAATGGATCCTTTCTAGAGAAGGAGTTTCTCTCGAAAGAAGTGAGTGGGAGGAAAGTAGAACTTGATGAGGTAATTGCACCTTCTCCCGAATTGGAAAGTAGTTCATCACAAAAATTAGTTCGAGTGATTCCTACACCAATTAGTGAGGAAGCTAATGATGATGATCATGAAACTTCAGATCAAGTTACTACAGAACCTCGTAGGTCAACCAGAGTAAGATCCGCACCAGAGTGGTACAGTAATCCTGTTATGGAGGTCATGTTACTTGACCATGACGAACCTACGAACTATGAGGAAGCGATGATGAGCCCAGATTCCGCAAAATGGCTTGAGGCCATGAAATCTGAGATGGGATTCATGTATGAGAACAAAGTATGGACTTTGGTTGACTTGCCCGATGATCGGCAAGCCATAGAGAATAAATGGATCTTCAAGAAGAAGACTGATGCTGACGGTAATGTTACTGTCTACAAAGCTCGACTTGTTGCGAAAGGTTTTCGACCAGTTCAAGGAGTTGACTATGATGAGACTTTCTCACCCGTAGCGATGCTTAAGTCTGTCCGAATCATGTTAGCAATTGCCGCATTTTATGATTATGAAATTTACCAAATGGATGTCAAAATTGCATTCCTTAATGGATATCTTAAATGAGAGTTGTATATGATGCAACCAGAAGGTTTTGTCGATCCTAAAGGTGCTAACAAAGTGTGCAAGCTCCAGCGATCCATTTATGGACTAGTGCAAGCCTCTCGGAGTAGGAATATACGCTTTGATAGTGCGATGAAAGCATATGGTTTTATAAAGACTTTTGGAGAAGCCTGTATTTACAAGAAAGTGAGTGGGAGCTTTGTAGCATTTCTAATATTATATTTGGATGACATATTGTTGATTGGAAACAATACAAATTTTTTGGATAGCATAAAAGGATACTTGAATAAGAATTTTTCAATGAAATACCTCGGTGAAGCTGCTTATATATTGGGCATCAAGATCTATAGAGAAAGATCAAGACACTTAATTGGACTTTCACAAAGCACATACCTTGATAAAGTTTTGAAGAAGTTCAAAATTGATCAGTCAAAGAAAGGGTTCTTGCCAGTGTTACAAGGTGTGAAGTTGAGTCAGACTCAATGCCCGACCACTGCAGAAGATAGAGAGAAAATGAAAGTCATTCCCTATGCCTCAGCCATAGGTTCTATCATGTATGCAATGTTGTGTACCAGACCTGATGTGTGCCTTGCTGTAAGTTTAGCAGGGAGGTACCAAAGTAATCCAGGAGTGGATCACTGGAAAGCGGCCAAGAACATCATGAAATACCTGAAAAGGACTAAGGATATGTTTCTCGTTTATGGAGGTGACAAAGAGCTATTCGTAAATGGTTACGTCGATGCAAGCTTTGACACTGATCCGGATGACTGTAAGTCACAAATCAGATACATATTTATATTGAATGGTGGAGCTGTCAGTTGGTGTAGTTCCAAGCAGAGCGTCGTGGCGGGATCTACGTGTGAAGCGGAGTACATAGCTGCTTCGGAAGCAGCAAATGAAGGAGTCTGGATGAAGGAGTTCATATCCGATCTAGGTGTAATACCTAGTGCATCGGGTCTAATGAAAATCTTTTGTGACAATACTTGAGCAATAGCCTTGGCAAAGGAATCCAGATTTCACAAGAGAACCAAACACATCAACAGACGCTTCAATTCCATCCGCGATCAAGTCAAGGAGGGAGACATAGAGATTTGCAAAATACATACTGATACGTCTCCAACGTATCTATAATTTTTTATTGTTTCATGCTATTATATTATCTGTTTTGGATGTTTAATGGGCTTTAATATGCTCTTTTATATTATTTTTTCGGACTAACCTATTAACCGGAGGCCCAGTCCCAGTTTCTGTTTTTGCCTATTTTTGTATTTCGGGGAAAAGGAATACCAAACGGAGTCCAAACGAAATGAAACCTTCGCGATGATCTTTCTTGGACCAAAAGCAATCCAGAAGACTTGTAGTTGATGTCTGGAATGCCATGAGGCGGCCACGAGGCAGGAGGGCGCGCCCAGGGGGTAGGCGTGCCCCCACCCTCGTGGGCCCCTCGTAGCTCCACCAACGTACTTCTTTCGCCTATATATACTCGTATAGCCTAGATCGATCAGGGGGAGCCACGAAACCACTTTTCCACCGCCGCAACCTTATGTACCCATGAGATCCCATCTTGGGGCCTTTTCCGGCGATCTGCCGGAGGCGGGAATCAATCACGGAGGGCTTCTACATCAACACCATTGCCTCCACTACAAAAAAAATACACTTCCGTGATGATACGTGTTTGTCACAGTAGGTCGCGTTTTTTGTCATGCATGTACATCCATGACAAATTTATAACAGAATCAAGATAGTCATACCTGTGCTGTCGTAGAAGTATTCCATGACATTACCAAAATTATCATCACGGAAGTGTCCACTTCCATGACGATAAATCGCGCTTCACAGAAGTGCTTTCGTCAAGGGTGACCGACACGTGGCATCCACTGTAACGGAACGCCGTTAAGCTATCGGGTCGGGTTTTGGATTCGATAACCCGTTAACAGCCGCGACCAATGGGGATTTTCCATGTGTAAAATCATCATTGGCTGGAGGAAACACGTGTCCGCTCATCGTTGGGACAGATGTCATCCACTCATTGGACAGAAGGCGCCTATGATATGTCGACACGTGGCACGACCCATCAAGTTTAAATGGGCCGGCCCAACTAAAGGCCCACAAGATTTTGCGGACCATAATGGGCTGGCCCAGCTAAAGGCCCACGAGATTTTGCAGACCATAATGGGCTAGCCCAACTAAAGGCCCACAAGATTTCGCAGGCCATAATGGGCCGGCCCAGGTAAAGGCCCACAAGATTTTTGTGTGCCATAATGGGCCGGCCCAGGTAAAGGCCCACAAAATTCTTGCGAATCATAATGGGCCGGCCTAGCTAAAGGCCCACGAGATTTCGCCGACACTAATGGGCCGGCCTAGCTATAGGCCCACAAGATTTTGAGGACCCTAGTAGGCCGGCCCATTAACTGGCTGCCATGTTTTGGGCCAAATGCCGGCCCATATTTGATCCGGTCCATTAATGGCCTGCCACGTTCCGGGCCTAATAATGGCCCATATGAGATCTGGCCCGTTAAAAGCCTCCCACATTTTGGGCCAAATCACGGCCCAGATCAGGTCCGGCCCTTTAAGAGGCTTTGGTCTCAATTATGGCCCATATCAGATTGGGCCCGTTAACTGGACGCTATGCTTTTGGGCCCACTTGCTAAAGGCCCATTTAGTAATTCGGCCTGATATTAGTTTCGGCCTGTTAAGGGCCCGTTTAACATTTTGGCCCTATATTAATTTCGGCCTGTTAAAAGCCCGTCATATAGTTGGGCCTAACTATGGCCCAGTTTGCATCCGGCCTGCTCGCAGCCGATATCTGATTGGGCCAAACAAGGACCGAGACAATTTTGGCCTGTTAAAAGCCCGTGATTTGATTTGCACAATCATGGGCCGGGGTCCATTTCGGGCTGCTGCCGGCCCGTGAGCTGTTCGGCACGTTTCAGGCCCAACCTACTTCTCAGCCTCCTAAAAGCCCATTGAGTTTTTTTGCGAAAAGAGGGTCGGGGGTTACTCGGCCTATTAAAGGCCCGAATCTACTAGTGGGCCAGTTTGACGAGGCCCATGATGCGGATCATACATCGTGATTGCATGACGGCCCGATTATGTACCGTAATTTTACGGTTTGGCCGGTTTACTGCGAAGACATGATATATATACAGTAAAATAACTGCAGCATCGTGAATAAGAAAAAACCTAGACTATACAATAAAGAAATTACGGCATATTACATCCACTGGGCATCAAAGTTCGCCACTATGATAATAAAGCACAAGCAGACAGCAGATTACATACACTGGGCATCAAAGATCGCCACCAGTGCAAATAAACACGCCGACAAAATAATATACAAAACCGACAGCACTTCAATAGAGTTCAAGAAAGGTTAGCCCTGCTGGCGAGCTGCAGCGCAACCACCTGAGCAAGATGATGAGACTGCGCTTGTTCAACACTTATATCTTCCTCACTCTGAAAGATAAACAAGCAGACAGATGACAGGTTTTGCACATAAAAGTATCAGTGCTGACAATTCATCACATTTCTTACTGACGAATAAAGTGACACAGTTTAAAATTGCATTAACACAATATGGTATTGTTCAGGTCAAGACATGGCAGGAAATGACATTGTGAAGGAGTTGGCAGCTTCACGACACCACTGGATTACAGATCAAGAACTCATAAGTATCAATGGTTAGTGTGCTGTCAATTTATCCCATTTCAGATTGGCAAATAAAGAGACGGTTTAAATAATAGTAGAATGATATGACATTGTTCATAGTTAAGACATTGCAGAATATGACATTGTGTTGTAGTGGGTAGGTTCACCACACCACTGGATTACGGATGAAGAACAGAAGCATACATGCAGTGCAAAAGAAGATCACTTGCTCTGTATAGTTTAATTTACATGGTATGAAGAAGGAACTTGGTTGTACAACTGAAAACTTAAATTGAGAAGGACAAACTTTTGTTTATGAACTACATAATAAACTTTAAACATGCAATTTGATGCAAACACCAAAAATAAACAGCTGTTGCAGTCATGCCTAACCAAATATACACAACAAAGTTTGAAGGCTTGAGAAGGACAAACTTACATTACTGGTGAAGACAGGCTCTATAAAGCCCTTGTCCATGCTGATGGGGGGGGGCAATTCAAGAAGTTTACCACAGAATCTTCTTCATAAGCATTGCCTTTATTCTACATTTTGTTAAGAGTAAATATAGATGTGATAATATACGAAAAAATGGAGAATATTTAAGATAAGATGAAGAGTGATGCTACATAACCAAGTAGCTATAAATGTATGTGCAGCGATACAGGCAAAAGGCACAGCCAAGAGCAATGCACAGCTAAACTTCTTCAGTACCAACCTTATGGTAAGAGTAAATATAGATCTGATGTGTAGAAAATGGAGGGCAAAGGAAAATAAGCTGCAGAGTGATGGTACATGAACAACTACCTGTCAATATAAGTACACTGATAAAGGACAGCATGTACTTACAAGAACAATGCAGAGCTAAAAAAATCATTGGCATTGGATATATTCTACACTAATGTAACCATTCATACAGATCAGATAATTTGGAGCGAACAATTGATAAGCAAGCTATCATGCATACTGCTGTCACATAATGAACAAGGTATGTATGCAAGTACAGTGATACAGGACAACAGGTACTAACAAGAGCAAAGCAGCGGGCAGCATATTTGCGATATCCTGTCGTTCTTTTCAAACCGGAATTCTTCTTCGAGCAGATTTCCTGCAAAAAAGATCCGTAAGGCACATGCGGAAAAGTAGAAGTTCAAATTGTCATTTGATTTCATAGACAGTACCTCATCCTGGGAACGAGACCAGTGCATAACAAGGTTTTTCCATTCAATGTCTTCTAAATTTAGCACAGGAGACTTCACCGGAAATTCGTTTATAGACTTGCCATCAAAGTGTGATTTCCTCAGGTAACACCGATACTGCTGCAATGCTTCCTTGAAAAGCACAAGCAAGCTTTGCTCGTCATGACTATCCAGATTGACCCTCGCCTAGTTACAACAATGTAATGTAAATCATTGATGTGTTCGATCAGCAGAAAACAGGAAAATAATAACCATGAATAATAGCACTTACACGTAAGTTGGACAGGAAGATGTGAAAATGGTGTTTGTCTTCACTATAATCTTCCCATGATGGGAATATATGCACGTAGTCCCTAACAACATTGAAAGCATTGTCTTTTAAACTGGGAATAAATGGAATGGGGTTCCAATCTGCAGGAATTGGCCGTCTCTGCAGTTGGGATAGGTCTTCGGCCGGTGGACTTGCTGTACTTTTTGCTGGAGTGGGATTTTTCTGTGGTACAGCTGGTGCTATGGCAAATGAAATCGGTATACCTTTTGCTGGAGTGCAGGTCCTGTGTGGTGGGGCTAGTGGTGTGGCCAGTGAAGTATGGGTACAGTCTGCTGGAGTCGGTCCTACGTTTAGTGTCACTGGTTGTACAACCAATATAAGTGGGGCGCTGTCTGATTTCTCCGGCACCACCACGTTTTTCAAGGACTTTGCTGGTGCTCCTTCAGGTTCGGCAATCACCCTCTTCCTTTTTGATGTCTGATGCACAAGAACAACATTTGAGTGGAAAAACATGGTATGATGACAGATGGAATATGTATTGATAATGGATGGGCATGGCATCTCGAGTTATATGATGAGTAAACTAAGCAGATGGCGGTGCAACAAAGTAGAAGAAATGCAAGACAACATATGCAAGATACGCGCAATCAATAAAACCTTGCCAAATTAGAACAGGCACCTTGATGGGTGAACAGGACAGGCCATCTGCCTTTGACTCCTCGAGGTTAGAATAGTCATTAGGATGATATTCTGAACAAGAATCAACAGGTGGGGAGCGTATGAGTTTCATTGCTTCCAGAATGGCACTCAATGCCTTGGTGCTAATTTTGTAAGTCATTGCAGTGTTCCACAATATTCTTCTGATGCGCGGATTCTGATATTCACTGTAATTGCGTATAATATCTGAGAACCATGAAAACATAAATAGTTGTGAGATTATCTTTGTAATGCAGATGATATTCTAATATAGGGGCGCCCCTGTAAACACTTGTGTGCTATCACTGGATTCTGATGAGAGAGCTCATGTGTGCTGTAATATGGTGCGTGCATTTATATAATCTGGCACAAGTACACAAAAAATAGGCTCCAGAAGTAAGGATAGCTGGCAGATGATAGGTTCATAATATACTATATAGAGAGTTTATTGCCAAACCATGATAACAAGAGCACACAACAACTAGGCAGATCATAGTGTACATAACAGGGGTACACCATAACCACGATATATAAATCGGGAAAGTGGAACTGGCTTGAAAATACGGTGTTGTATTGCCGCTAGTAATTGAAAGCCTATCGATCACGTACAGGCCAGCTCTATCAGCTGTTGACTGCAGATGTCCCTGCGCCCCTTCCTGACAAGGAACATACTGTACGTACTAAATACAGAATAAACAAAGAGGAACATGTTAAAGAACAGAAGAGGAAGCATATTCTTGAGGTTCCGCTTCATTGCATACAATGTTGGTTGCCCACTCATGATGAATCACAGCGCCCAAAGAAATGCAATTCCATGCTGTCTCTCTATATGTGGCAATTTTGAACAAGAGTCATTAGGATCATATTCTGAACAAGAATCAACAGGTGGGGAGCGTATGAGTTTCATTGCATCCAGAATGGCACTCAATGCCTTGGTGCCAATTTTGTAAGTCATTGCAGTGTTTAGCTTCAAGAGTGGACTGCTGCTAGTGCGACACAAAGCAGCTACACAGATCATAGTGTAGATATAACGGGAAAACCGTAAGCATCAGAGTAAAATCAGCAAAGTGGAACTTGCTGGAATATATGTGCTAGTATTGCCGGTACGGCTAGAAAGGCTTCGGATACCAGCTCTCTTCAAGTGAAGGTGCGGTACTGTTAATATCAGTGTTACTCTCAAAGGCGACACAGCTCCCCGCATTTCCTTGCTATTCTTATAGGATTCAAGTGGGCAGGTGACTACAAATCCTATTCCTATGTTTACAAGATCCTACGAATCAAAGAGGCTCAAAGTGTCCATCACAACCGACCGTATAGACCTCTACACTGCAAAAGTCCCTGCTCATCTTCAGTACAAGGAACATACTGTACCACTATCATACTCCCTCCGTTCCAAAATATAAGTCTTGGTAGAGATTTCCACTATGGATCACATACAGATGTATCCAGATACATTTTAGAGTGTAGATTCACTCATTTTGCTCCATATGTAGTCCATGGTGGAATCTATACAAAGACTTGTATTTAGGAATGGAGAGAGTACATATTAAAGAAGAATGAACGAGGAACATGGTAAAGAAGAGCAAGCAGATTTTGGATAATAAAATGTTGGTTGCGCAGTGCCCACACATGATCAACCAGAGCGCATTAAGAATGCAACTCCCAGTTGTCTCTCGACCATTTCAGGCGGTTGGATGAAGATCCTACGTCTCCTAATCCATCTTCTTCCTCGTCCCTGATTCTTCCCATACAGAACACCGCGCGGCCTGCCGGCCGGACCACCGGCCCCCGCCGCCTGTGTTCCTCCGCCACCCCCACCCCATACCCCGCCCCAACCCCCACCCGTGTCGAGTTTTCTTCGTTCGGCGAGGCCCCACAACCACCCGAGCCCCTTCGTTCGCACCGGCGAACTCCGGCGAGCTCTGAAAATCGACTGACCCAATTTTGTAATTTAGTCTACTATGATTTAACTAGTGTGGAATATAAAAGAGGAAAACCATAAGCATTGGGAGTATAGTGTTGAGCGTGCCATGGCGGATCTGAAGGTGCAAACCGGACAAAGGCAACTTCGCAACCAAGACAAGAAATCAGAGTAAAGCAGTGGCGATCTATTTTCTTGCTGCGATAAATAAGTTGAGCAGATACGAAAGAGTACCGCCTCTGGTGCGGCGCCGTGTACGCATCTGCTGAGAATTTGACGGTGCTGCGGTAGCGATGGCTGTCGGCGGCGTGGAAGCAGATCTAGGAGGGTAGACGGTGGCGGCGGGGCGCGGTGGACGAGACGGTCGTAGGAGCGGCGCCGGCAAGGTGGACGACGGCGGGGATGAAGCGAGAGGACGGGATGCAAGGATCCCGGTCCGAAGCCGTGGATGAGAGAGGTCGATCTCTTGTAATGGACGGCGGCGTCGGGGTATCAGCTCCGGCATGGTGGAGGAGGACGGCGGTGGATGGGGTGGCGGACGGCGGCGGACGGAGGAGGGTGGGGTGGAGAGGGTGTTTTGGCGCCCACGGAGTACGAATGGGGAAAAGGGAGGTAGAGAGGAAGGGGGGAACCATGTATTCAGGGCGCGCTTGTCTCAAATGCGAGGAAATTTACAAACTTAGCCCCCGTTTCAAATTTCTACTACATCACAGCAACATTAGTCGGTTGGGGATAGGACGGTAATCTCGCATACACCGAATATTTGCCGACGAGAGTTTGTTTTTGGCGCCCACCGTGTATGAATATGAATCGGGGAGGGAGTCGATTTCGGCCGAGGACACACTGTGTTTTGGCGCCCACCGTGTATGAATCCGGGTGAGAGGCGGTTACGTCACGTTTGGGTGAAATTACAAACCTACCCCTATCGAAACCTATAGAAATCCAGCAGATAGGCTTTGCGTGGCAGGGATAGGCAGTAGTGATTTCCATCTCGCAGATTTTGGTTTCGGGCGGTTACTGCGACTTTCCCCGCTTCGTTCAAATTTTGCAGAGTGCACGTTTACCGTGCCAACTCAATTCGAATCCCGTTTGTATTCTATTTTTTTCGGGCGGGATCCATTTTCAATTGGAATTACATTCTATATACATCATTTTTTATATATACTTTCAAAAGCACAACACCATTTATACATAAATATGGTTTACAAATGGCATGATCTCAGATTCATAAGGTTGTATCCATCAATTTGGATTTTCAAATATTTGAAACCACTTTATGTTGAAATCCAATGTATGCATTCCTCGCTAACTGTCTCCAATTAATGTGTGTTTCATGCGGGTTTTTTTACTTCTCAAACATGTATAATGTGTTTCACACACGCAACATATAGTGTAATCCCGTTTAGACATTAATTGCATATAAACCATGCATTGTTTGTAATTGAAGAATCTATGGATCACCAATATTGATAAACTATATAACATTACACGTGTGCCCAAATTCAAATGAATATGCATGTTTGATACACCAATTTGCGTTATGATATTATCGATGTCGTGATCTCCAGTTTAAATATTTGAATCCCCTTTAATCCAGATATTCGTCTCATATAGCTATCACTCATGCTTATATAGGACTATCTCTCTGGACCTATACGCGTTCATCGTCTCTCAGGTATCTCTCGTGCTACC
Source organism: Triticum aestivum (assembly GCF_018294505.1). Taxonomy (NCBI): domain Eukaryota; kingdom Viridiplantae; phylum Streptophyta; class Magnoliopsida; order Poales; family Poaceae; genus Triticum; species Triticum aestivum. Next base: position 102,502,745 of record NC_057802.1, read on the forward strand.
TGTATGTCGACAATGATCTTTTATCTTCGTAACACACTGACGGTACTCTCTCCCTCGACCTTCATCACTCTATCTCTCTCTAAGTATATCTCGCTCCCTGCTATGTGTCTCTAACTATGATTCTCCATGTGGAATCTCTTTCTCTCACACAAACACAAAACTTTGTCTCCCGGGGTCTCATTTCTCTCTACTATTCCCATGTGTGCCACTCGCACACCCCTCATACAGAGATGTCTTTCGCTCCTTAGATATGAGAACCTACGACTCTTCCTCTTCAATATCTCTTTCTCACACACAAACACAAACTCTGTCTCCCAGGGTCTCATATTTCTCCATTGTTCTCTTGTATGTCGCTCACACACACCCTCTCTCCCTAGAGATATCTTGCGTTCCCTCGTATGTCTCTCTAGCTATCACTCTCGTTGTGAAATATCTTTCTCTCTCGCAGACACAAAACTCCGTCTCTCTGGATCTCATTTCTCTCTGATATCTGTTTGTATGTGACTCACATGCACCCTCTCTCTATCTCTCTCACACCCACACACATAACCCAGCCTTCTGATCCACTCGACTCCTATCTCTAACGCACACTAGCTAGCATCTTTATCTTTCTATTTATCTGTTTCTCCATCAACCTTCTTTCTCGCCCTCACTCTTGATTCCTATCACGCACACTACATATGTTTCTCTCTACATGCAGTCAAGTGCCCTCTCACACACATATATAACTTCACCCTTTGAACCACCCGACGGTCATCTCCAACACCCAAACTAGCGGATGTCCCTCTAGCTAGCATCTCCATCTCTGTATCTATCTGTAGTTTCTCCGTCAACATTTCTTTCTCGCACGGAGTCTTGCTTCCTATCACCCACACTATATATGTCTCTCCATACATATGCATTTATAGGTTGGTCTCTTTTGCACAATCGTTGCGCCTCACTCCCTCTGCTCGCCATAGATGCATGCTCCAGCCCACGCCACTATCTCTTAAAGACAAAAACACATGCTCAATTGTCGGGCCTTCTTCCCTGCATTCTCACATGCATGCATATTGTCATACCGATCCGTCTCTCCCATGTCGTTGATCTTATGACTTATGTCTTCTTTCTTTTATCTCGATCATGTGCGCGCGCACACACACATCCCACGTATACATGTATACCTCTCACACATGCACGTTCAAGGTCTCTATGTCTCCATACGTAGTTAATTACCCTCAAACGCCACATCGAATCGTTCTCCTCTTTTGTGCACATAACTTCCGCCTGGATGGGTAAAACACACACTCACACTTAACAATCTCCTTCTAGCTACCCCCCCCCCGCCTCTCACTCTTCCCCTATATCCCCGAAACCAATAAGACCATCCCTTTGTTTAATTCCCGCCTACATGCACCATCGATATATTGTAGTCTTCCTCGGTGTCTCTCGAACAAACACGTTCTCTCGATGTCGACTTCTCTCACGTGCACACACCTTCTCTTCCCTCTCTACGGGCATTTTCTCTCTCGCACCCCATCGTTGGTGGCCTCTGCCATACACATCACCTCTCTATGATGAAGCCATGCACACTTAAATTACATCCGCCACAGAGGACCCCGCGACACACACACACATGCGCGCGCGCACACACGCACACACACGCACGCACCCCCCATACCCACAGACACGAAGACTCCATCTCTCTCTCTCACACACACACACACAAACACACACACGCACGCACGCACACCCCCCCACACACACTAAGACTCCATCTCTCTCTCTCTCACACACACACACAAACTAAGACTCCATCTCTCTCTCTCCTCTCTCTGTCTCTCACACACACACCCCCCCACACACACACTAAGACTCCATCTCACACACACATGCTCTAGGCGGAGCATTTGTTCCTACCACCCTTCATCCAACCTTACCCGTATGATAAACAATCACCTTTATTTACTTGCATAACATGGACAAATTCCACTTTACTTTAGTAGTCAGCAAACTTATCATCTGTACCCTTATAAAAAAACGAGTTGGCGGTGATGGTGTGCCTGCCATCTTGTAATACAGACCGTATGATCTATATCTGAGGATAGAAAGCAAACTATGATAATTTTACAAAAGATACCGGCACCTCTCTCCACATCATTATCTCCCGCAACCTCATTGCTCAGCAATTAAAAAAGGAATAAGTCTCTGGAACAATCTAGCATGCATGGTGGCCGCTGCCGCCTGCCGGCGCCGTCCATCCCCATGCCTCCGCCCATTCCGACCACCAGTCACCACCACGCTCCACTCCTCCTCGCCTTATCTCTCATCTTTCATTTTTTCGATGACATTCTCGAGATACCAGTTTTCCGATAAAATTCTCGAGATATCATTAGTTTTTACACATGGGATTACTCCTGCATGGGTCAATCACAACAGGTGTTCTGTAAAAAAATGCATATTGATGTTCCGTGCAATGCACGAGAATCTTGCTTGTAATTATATAACGCAAATCACGAGCAGGAAGTGACATTTTTTTGACACAACCACGTTAACATGGCCACGTAAATCACTAGCTAAAGTAAATACCATTATACTTATATCCCGATGCAAAAGGTTGAGTACATGTCCGAAGAGTAGAGTCGCACACACGCACTCTGTCTCTCAGAATCTCTCTCACACACACACCAGTTACGTGACGCCCACTTAAGCAGACACGTATGTTACAATTTGTGCACCCGCGGGTACACGTGATGCTGCGCATTTATTTAAGCCGGAAGGCGAACCCAAACAGTAGCTGCATTCATTCCCCTCCCGCCGCCTCTTCTCTGGTCGCCGTCGCCCGGTAGCCATGGGCCGGCCGAAGGTAACAACATACGCCATACTCCCGCCGGAGCGGCGCTTTAATATGGAAATTTTAGTGGTCATGCATGCATCTTTTTGTGCTAGCACTCCTATATAAGGGTTGACCGGTCGCTTCCCGCGGACGTGCGCGGGCGGTGGAAGAGGAAGGAGAAGGGAAGCGGGCTGTGGAGTAACGTTTTTTACCACAATTTCTTAGGAAACTGAGTGCAATAATTGAGTAGTTTTGCAAACTACCAGTACTACACCTGAAACGGTTCAAAACCTATACTCCCTTGCCAGCGCGCGCTTCCCGCGTGAAACGGTCAGCGTCGCCCTGGAGCGTCAGTGCCGCATTAATGCCCGGCCAGAGCGGAGGCGACCTCTCACTGGCGCCGGCTTTGAAGTGGCGCGACGGCCGAGAGAGCGCCGCTTCCCGGTGCACGCGACTGCTCCGCGTCGAGACTGGCCATAGGCCCTGTTTGGATCCATGGGTTAGAGTTAGTTTGAGCTAGTTGGGGCTCAAATAGCCCTAAAGTATCCAAGCATGAGGGTTTAAATTGGAGCAAGTTGCACCGAACCCACCAAAAAAAACTATCCCACCCAAGAGGTGCTAACTGGAGATAGTTCTCATTGGGACCACTGAAAAATCACTTTTCTCTCTCCATGAAGTGCATTTATTGTCAATCTAACCCTGTCACCCAAACACCTCTTTGGCTACAGTTAGTTCAGGGTTAGTCATGAGTTAGTCTAACCTCTAGCTAAGTTAGAGTATCAAACAGGAGCAGTATAGGACATGCAAGTTGCTCAAAGCATACAGGCAAATTCGTACGTGAAAGGATTTTTTTCTTTTTGAAAACGGAACGTGAAAGGAATTTTTTTAGAATGCTCTTGGCATGTCGCTAACATGTGATAGTTAACCGACCTCAATAGACGGCAGAAACGCCAGCCCGCCGCACTTTGATAGAGACGAGGAGGGAGAAGCGATACAGGCTGCTGGATTACTAGAGATAGGTGTCGCACGGAAGCCAAGAAATATGGTGATAGCGTGGGTTAGCCATGTACTAGTATGATGTAACTACACTGGGCTGCCGTGTTTCGTACTCTTCCAGTCCACTGTGGAGATGATTGGTTAATTTTATATCGCTGAATAATATTAAATATTATGAGTGCAGACGCTCCACCACGAGGTTCCTTGCTCCTTCTCGGTCGTCCGGAATCTATGTTCTTCCACTCTATTTTTTTACGTGAGCTTTGTTCATCCTTTTGCCAACACGCGAGACATCTAGCATCAAGGTGCACGTGTTATGCAAGGATCGTTCCATCTATATGAAGAACACGTGGGACTGGAACTACGAGACGGACATGTACCCAGGAGTGGACGTACGAACCTGAGTAATGTAGCGCAGTAAGTGAAGTAGAAAGGCACAAATGGTATGAACATGCGTGGCATATAGGGTGTGTTTGGTTGCGTTCTCGTCTCAGCATAGTTGTTCCCTCTTCATGCATGCTCAACTCAACACCCCTCTTCATGCATGCTCTCTTCATGCATGCTTCTAGTGTATTTGTGCTAAACTAGTGTGGACTCATGCACCCTCCATACACTCTACCAAACACCCAAAAGTAGGTCGAGAAGGGAACTCTTGGGCGGCATTTGTCTCTTACTACGTACTACCACTAAATGTTGTACGTGCAATGCACGGTGATGTTATGGAGTACGTGCCTAAGTACTCTACTACTACTATATTAGTTGGAGGCACATATTAACTTTTATATTTGTTTACGTGTATGCCCCGAGACCTTCCAACTAGACGTGTCTTTCTCTCCAGGTCGCACTTTGTATCGTTCATACCACTAAGTACTACTACGTGTGGTCTCCGACCCAGAAGTGGAAGAAGTGGAGACGCTCTACCACGCTGTTTTTTTACGCTGGGCTCTACCACGCTGTTCATGTCCCACTCCTTTCGCTGACGTGTGGGACATCCAGCACGTGCCGTGTTTGGCACCCTTCGTCGTAAGAGTTGAAACGCTAGCATTCATCAGAAATAAAAAATAATTATAAATCGGCAGTGATACTATTTTTTTGCGAACCAATCAGCAGTGATACTATACCACGCGGTTTCCTTGCTCCTCGATATCGGAAAGAATACTTCCGTTCGCCAACATGTGGGACGTCGACCATCCTGGTCCACTTGCCATGCACGCAGAACTCCAAGGGAGAGTCACCCAGGTCGTCGCGCCGCAGTAACAATGACTAATGAGCCGTCAAATCACAGGCCCACTTCCCACTTTGAAGTTGCTCGGACGAAGGAACCATCATGACTTCGTTGAATTCCGCTTCTTGAAGAAAACTACTGTACCAGCAGTACTGCTAGCTACAGTAGTTACTCCAACAGAGGCCTCCTTTCGTTCATAGGATAGGAATATGAAAATCATAGGAAGTGAGATGACATGCATCTCAATTCCTATAGAGAAAGAGATGCCATTTGATGCTTAGGATAGGAATTTTTCCATTTAGTCTAGGCTAATGTACTGGTAATTTGCTCTAAAAACTACAGTAGTAACTAGTAGTATTGGTACATGCTCGTACTCAGACACAGACACACACACTAACTACTAGTACTACTACTTCTCACATGCTGGCCAGACGCCGTCGTTCTCCTTCCCGGCTTTGTCGGCGACACCCCACCGTGCTTGGATCTCCGCCGACCTCTCCGCAGCAGCGCGTGCGTCCTTTTCTTTCTTGCGGCGGCGGGCCTCTCTTTTCTTGAGTGCTTTCTGACTTTTCCGCTCCCTCTGTGCGGCTTTGGCCGCCTCTTGCTCTACCGCCCATTCGGCCTTGGCATCTTCAAATTCCTCCCACATAGTTGTGAGGTCGCGAGCGGCGATGAACTCGGCACGGCGGGATGCCATCGCTTCCCTACCATTTTGTGTGCGGTCGTGGGCGGCGAGGAACTCGGCGCGGCGGGATGCCATCGCTGCCTTACCGGTTAGTGTGCGGCGCGGTGGCATGAACGACGCTTGGTGAGAGCTCTGGGGTGGAGTGGCCGGACAACCGTATAGTGCATTGGTTTGTCAAGAGCTCAAGGACAGAAGACGAAGCAAATTTGGATTCCCCTTCAATCCTGGTCATTTATTACCGAGTAAAATGCATTGGCGGTCATCGAACTTGTCTTGATAGCTCACTTTGATCATTGTATACGAGATATGGTGATTATACGGTCACTGGCTCAGCGTATAGCTCCGTATTTGTCTGGTTGACCAGTCAAACAGTCCGCATGCGCCTCATCAGCTCGTGTTCTTTATCTATCTACGCGGGCCTACCTGTCAATGGAGAAAGAAATACTGTAAAAACCAAAATTATGCGTATGTGGGGAATCAAACCACGGACTCGTCGCTGCAACGCACCCTCGTCAGCCAAATGAAAATGAAATACTTCGCGTCAGACACTCACGCTCACGCTGTCAAAGCATGCTAATGCATGCACGTCGCCCTCTAAATCAAAGTCCTGCTCATGGCGCAACGCAAACGGCGAGCCCATCACCTGCGCGCCCCGGCGGTGCCTGACATTACTGTTTAGACGTTTGATGGAGGCCTACGCGAACGCCGAGCATGTATTCACCTGGCTCAACACCAACGGTCATACTCGGACCGCCTTGCTCATGTATATCGTCCATCACAACGACAATCTATAAAACAGCCTAAGCTAGAGAGGGTACTATGGTAGTATGGTACGGAGTATGTACTATCGTGAGCGACCGATCTTAGTGCCACTGCACACCGAAACCCCTTCCATCGCTAGCGCGCGCTTCCCGCCTGAAACGGTCACCGTCTCTCCAGAATGTCAATGCCGCATTCACCGGACTTAACTGCAGGTGCAATTGGTGTGTCACTGACATGCGGGCCAGATGCCCGTTGGGCCCACATGTCAGTAACCCAAACGCATCTGCAGTTAAGTCACTGAAGCAGCGTCCGCATTCACGCCCGACGAACCTACTCCGGCGCCAGTTGTCCATCCGTCTGCCGCGGCTCATTGCCATTCGCCCGCTATATTAACTTGAGCCCCAGCTCCCAGCCATAGCCAAAGACCCACACTTATTCTCCTCCGGTCCCTTCCTTCTGTCGGCACCACTTCAACCATGGCCTCCTGGCGCTCCGAAGCTCTCTTGGACGTACTGTCGCAGGAGCAGACGAGGGACATCGGCGGCTCCGCTCCGGGCGCGCTCCAAAGCTCTCTTCGACGTACTGTCGCAGGAGCAAACGAAGGAGATCGCCGGCACCCCCCCGGCCGCCCTCCGCCGCCACGACCACGAAGCCGGCGCGCGTGCGCGGGCGCAGCCGGCAGCGAGGAAGAGTAGTACACGGTAGGTCGCCGCCGCTCTGGAGGAGGAGGTTATCGAGGCGGATGAGGAGGAGGCAAAGGCAATGGCCGGCTTTCTCGGGTTCATGGCCGGACATGGTGGTCGGGCGCCGGCGATCGTTTAGATTAGGTTTACAGTAGGTTTTAGTACGGTTTGTGCGAAATATGTAATGAATTTCGTCCAGTTTGTAGGAAAAGTTTTCGAAATGTAATGAATTTCATCCGGTTAATTTGAAATTTGCTTTGTTTGCACGAATTTCGTCCGGTTAGTTCATATAGTTGTCGAAAGGTATGCGGGCAGCATCGGATGGCATCCATCAGTGTCCTCGGACAGATGCCGGTGTAAATTTGTGGGCCAGCGCTGGAGATGCCCTAACTATCATGCTATAATCGCTAACAATCCTCCATTATTTGGCAGGGAACAGTTATCCCTCGATCAAAATCAGATCCGCGGTGTTTCGCACTCCTCCCGCGTAAGAGTGTAAACTCTTGCTTACATAAAAATGGAGCAAGTGGACGGCACTGTAGCACGTCATATCACTCGAACTAGCCCGCCTAACGAGCGGGAAAGCACCGCCCTCGTCATTTTGTTCTGGATTTCTATCGATCGATCGCGCGAAAATGTTACGCTTCGCAAGTTCTAAAGGAAAAGGCGGCACACTTACGACTCGTACGCGTCGCAACCCCGACAGTCCGGCTCGCACGCCGCTCACCAGAGGGGACACGCGTTGTCTTGCAATTTCACTGACATGTGGGACCGTAATTGAATAAACCGTCGATAGCCGAAATCTAATCGCTCGGCGGGCGTCGGCTGAGAAGAGAGAAACGGGGGAGGGAGAAGAGATCGCCCGCCCGCCGCGCACGGACTCCAAGAAATATATGGTGATAATGTGAGGTGGGCCATGCTGGAGTCCGGACCGCTTCCGGAGCCCGCTCTCACCGCCCTGGCCCCTCAAGACGCCAGCTGCCCGCCGCATGCATGCATAGCAAGTAGTACTCCTTATGTGGAGGAGAGAGAGGCATTGACAAAGTCAAGGAGTGGGCTCTGCAAGAGCCCGTCTCTACACGTGCTCCTAGGTATAAAAAATAATTCTAAAAAAGGCATAAAAACAATTGTGTCTTAAAAAAGAAAGGTAAAAAACATTTGAGAGGAAATAGATAGAGAGAAAGTGAGAAAAAGCTGTAACCTGGGCATTACATGAGGAAGGAGGGAGTGGTGCACATGCCAAGTTCACTGGGCTGCCGTGTTTCACACTCCTCCGTCGTAACAGTGGAGACAATAGCTTTCATCAAAAATAAACAATGAATACTCGTTGCTCGTCCTCTATATCGGAAAGAATACTTTCATTCGCCGACATGTGGGACGTCGACCATCCTGGTCCACCTGCCATGCACAAAATTATCCTGGTCTACCCCGGTCGTATCGCAGGCCCAACCTTTCCCACTGTAAGTTGTTCGGACGAAGGAACCATCATGACTTCGTTGAATTCCGCTTCTTCAAGAAAACTTACTGTACCCGCAATACTGCTACCACACGCGAAGACTGGACGGCACTGTACCACGTCATATCACTGAAACCCACTAGGCCAAACTAGCCCGCCTAGGTCATCTATTTTGGAACGGAGGGAGTACGTCTCTGCACTGCTATGATTTTGTGTTGCACGTTCTCTGTACTTTTGCTACGATTTTCCTACCCTATGAACCAAATGAGGCCTGAATGTATGTCGACTATTGTCTGATCGATCGCTAAGCCTACAATTTTAGGAGCTAGGGCTATTGGTCGATCGACGAGGGATAAGTATAAGCGTACCACGAGCTCATCAGCCCCAACGTTTCTCTTCGGTGAGTGTTTTGCAAGTACTATAGCTCGCACAGTAGCTAGCCTACTAACACCAAGAATCATCAAACAAGCCCTGCTGATATGATAAACAGTTCAAACTTACATCTAAGCATGCCATATATTACATCAAAAGCTGGTGAGGATACATCTGTTTCCATAACTCGGAGAGGGTTCGCATGATTCATCGCATGATTCACTATCAAACAAAAGTAGCAAGATCCGCCCACACAAGACAGTGCACTAGCCCTAAGATGGTTTGATAACACGCATCGTTCTGGTAATTAAACACAGGGCAATGCAAACTACCCTGAAGGATTAGCGCGACCAACTATTTCTTGTCATCGATCTCTCGGGCAATGACCACAGCACGGACAGCGGCATGGGAATCGATTTCTGGGGCGATGTCCACAGGACTGACCGCGACATCGGAATCGATCTCTGGGGCGATGTCCACAGGATGGACAGCGGCATCGGAATCGATCTCCGGGGCGATGCCAACAGGACGGGCCACGACATCGGAATCATCAAGGACGTCCACCGGCACCTGCACAACCCTAACATATTAGCAAGCACATTGCAAATAATCAAAAACCACAACTATGGTAATAAGCCATTATTTTTTACCTTGTGCAGCTCACCGGGGGATCTCATCCCTCCGGGGGCCATCTCCTCGTCCTCGATGGGGGCCATCACCTTGCCAGGGGAATACTGCTTCTCAACGGCGACTATCTCCTCAAACTCGGTCTTGAGCCTCACATAGGTGGCAATCAGAGTTCCTGGGGTAGGCACGGTGGGGCCCTTGCTGTTCTTCCAACTTTCTTTGAGGAGTTCGTCCGCCAACGTCCTCAACTCTTTGGCCAGTGCTTGTTTCTTGGAGTTCTTCGTCTCCATGGGTTGGCCCGCCAACATGGTCAACTCGTTGGTCGGTGCTCGCTTCCTGGAGATCGCTGTCTCCAGTGGGTTGTCCGCCGGCAACTCTTTGCCTAGTGCTCCAGGATCCATCAATGAACTGACAAACAAAAAGCAATCGAAAGGAAACCACAATCGCAATGAAAACGGGAAAAGAATAGGATGTGAGAATCGGTCGGTGCTTCGCAAAAAGAAGATTCTTGGAATGAAAATATAGCAGCATAACTGATTCGCCCACCTTTCCTTCGTCGGTACAGAAGAAAAATGGCAGAAGTGAGTAGCCTGGAGTGAGGTTTTCTTCAAGAAAGGGAAGAAAGGGCTTGAACGAGCGTTCCAGTGAAATGATGGTTGCTTCGTCCAGTCCAACTTGGAGGCCACCTTACCACTGCTGGTAAAGGTGTGGGTTTTGTGATATGACGGGTCATGACGGCCACACCGGGGTGACAGGTGAGTCTCGACTGTAGCACCTCGCTGTGATTTGGTGGATGGCACGCGGGCCCGGATGCTTTGAAATGTCCCGCATGTAGATAGAGCGGCTAGTCATATAGGAGTGCTCAATATTGTGCACCGCGACCAAGGCGGAGAGGAAAACGAGAGAACTACGTAATTAATGCATGAGTTTAATTAGGGTAGTTTTGTAAAGTACGAGATACATTCCTCCAATCGCAAAATGCCTTGGTTCATGAGATTGATTTGAGCCCTATAAACCGGAAGGGAGGGAGTACTGCACATGGTGTAGTCTAGTCACTTGTTGAAATCTCTAGAAAGGCAAATACTCCTTTCCGGTTTACAGGGCTATACTACTCCCTCCGTCTAGGTGTGTAAGTCATCTTACGAAAACCAAATAGTCCCAAAACACTTAGGCGCGGTGCATTAACTTCTACCTTGTTTCTTGTTTCTTGACATATCAACCAATAAGAGATGAGAGGTGTGCATGCTTTTAATGACTTGCAATGGCTAGTTCATTGCATGCAATGCTATTAATTAGCAAATAAACATTGGTGACCCTAGGAGGAAACGGTGCTAAGCGCGTGGACCTATGCAGAATGAGTATCAACCAATGGATAATGGAGTTTAATTGTTAAACAATAGCAATTTTGTCTCATGCAAGAGCCTGGCTAGTACTCCAAGGAACCGCACCACGTGAGCGTTCGCAACTGCCACGTTCGGGTTGCGCTTGGCTCTTCGCCTCTTCGAGAAGACGAACAATGATATAAGTCTTTTTACACATTTAAAATGGGCTACTTCATATGTAGGAGTAGACATATTCGGCTTCGTATGTAGTCACTTGTTGCAATCTCTAAAAAGACTTATATTTGGAAACGGAGGGAGTACAACGCATGCATGCATGCCGTGACTTTCCTTTTGATACTTGCATGTGTTGATTTGATGCACCTTGCCAAATTTTGACTATAAATTTAACTAACCAAATTTTCATGCATGTCACAAAAAATTACGGGGCTGTTTGGATTGTGACTATGTTTGTCTTATGTTGCCACATTATTTTTCCCACACTTGCCACACTTGCCTAACCTGAGTTGCTCAAATTGTTAGAAACACTTTGGCTTGCCTAAGGGAATCTTGCCACCATTTTTGTGTCTATGACATGTGGGGTTCACTGCTAATAAAAAAATTCTTGTCTTAGGTGTGGCTTATAAAAAAGACTTATATTTAGGAACGGAGGGAGTAGAAAATATAAATAATAATGCATGTTGGGGCAACCCACGTTTCCGCTAATTTTAGCCGTAGGCTTGTTCACAATTTTTACGAGGGGTTGGTTGTTCATTTAATGGAGGGACTTGTAGTACCAGACTTGAACGATACAAAGTGTGACCTGGCACACTGTAACACCACTTGGAACAAGCGAGTAGCTATCTCAAAAAACAATCAACAACTAAAAAAGCCGCGACCTGGCATGTAGTAGTACACAATTTTAAACGATTGTTTTGATGGAGTGAAAAAGGAAAACTACCGCACTACGTATATATTGGCCGGAGCCTCCGCACTTGCTTGCTAGGGTTGCTCTATTCACACACTCTCATCCTCTCCAGATCTAAACAAGATAGGGGTAGTAACACTGTATTTCTCCCTTCAAAAAACACTGGCTTTCTATCCTCACCGCTGCGTACTTATCCGGACGTATCCCCCTCCGCCGGTGAAGGGGAGGAGGGGCAGCGTTTAGGCTGTCGTCAACAGCGAGGGAGGAGACCCACTGCCGGCCGCACCGTTATCTCTGGCCGAGCGCCGGCACGGGAGGTCCTCCGATCCCTTCGTCGTTGCCTGTGGGCGGATCCGGCCTCCCGCCGCCCACCTATCCACATCCCGATTACCTTCAGGTATATCTTCGTTCGAAACTGCCTTAGCTCTACTTCCCCAGCTCACTACGTCGCTGCATGTGCATCATTTTCTACCTCTCAGCCCCTCTCGATCAGATGGTCCAACGTCACATTTTTTTCTTCTTCTATTGTTAGAGGTAAAGCTACTTCATGGAGTCGAATCTTGTACTCCCTCCGTCCGAAAATACTTGTCATTGAAATGGATGTATCCAGATATATTTTAGTTCGAGACACATCCATTTTGGTGACAAGTAATTCCGGACGGAGGGAGTACTTGGTTCAAACAAGAAATAAAGTGGGGGTGGGGGAATTTAGTATGTACTCCCTCCGTTCAGAATTTACTTGTCTCGGAAATGGATGTATCTAGAACTAAAATACATCTAGATACATCCATTTCTGCGACAAGTAATTCCGAACGGAGGGAGTACATCGGACTTGGTACAAACATGAAGGAAAGGGAGTGAAAGTAGTACAGACTGGTCATCCAACCGGTCTCTTGGTCGAAAAGGGAAATATAGGGGTAACGCTGTACACAGTGGTATGACCAGGACTAGATTTGCTATCCACACATAGGAGTAGGTGGCTAGAGTGAACAAAAATGGGACCAACCCAGATATGTTTCTTGGATGTTTGTTTCTCGGGGAAACAAACTATGAATCACCACTTTATGCCCATGTTTACGTACATGGTGCTGGACTGCTGGTTCACCCACTGTCCCATGCCCTTATACCAAATATTTAGGCTCCGTTCGGAATAAAGGGGCAGAAAACATAGGTCTTGATGAAAAAAATAGAGGAATAGGAAAGGAATGTAGGTATAAAACTATGGAACAGCGAACCGGAGGAAACTCTCAAGAGAATGTGTTCGGATGGACTACGAAATGTACAGATTTGTTTTTAGAGTAGCATGCTTGGCAGTATGAGATGCTATTTGTTTATTTAGCTGCACAGTGACTACTCTTGTCCTCACCTCACGTAAAACACATAGGTTGATTTTTTTATTCCGGCAACATAGCACAGCAACCTGTCTAACGCATGGCAGCGAGCGCCTGCCTCGGGCTTCTGCCCAAAAAATGAGCAGCGCGTGGATGTTTCTAATCCTATGGAATCAGTACTACCAGACCAGCTTTCCTATGAAACACTATTCACCTTTCCCGTGTTCCGAACGGTTGGAACGGAAAGAATACCGTAGGGATTGTGTTCCTACGAAAATCCTACACCAAACCTGTGAACCGAACGCAGCCTTAGTTGTTCTTAATCTAATGTCCCTGGTAAAAATGAAGCCATGCCACTGTTATAAGCCATGATAAGTTTAGCCAAATGTTTTTGCCTGTAATTGTTTGAGACTCTGACTGTTTCCTCTGTGCCTTTTTGTGCAAACAGGGATATCCAATTCACCTGGTTGCTATTGTGACCTTTTGGTGCACTGCACAAAACTCTTCTTAAAAGAAGTGACTTTTGTGCTGTTTAAACTGGAATGTCAGAATGGAACAGTTGGTTCATTTTGGTGGAACTGCACAAAGGGAGATCTGTGTTCCAATCCTCATCATCCATATTGGCGCCATAACCTTCCTTTAGGTAAGAATGATATTTAATGCATGTATTCATCTCTATTTTCCGACTGCCATGAGAAAATAATGTTGTTTTTACTAGTACACTTGTACTCCCTCACTGACAAAACCAATTCTGAATTAGAAGGGCCAATCATGTACTTGGTTTCACCAACTGGTGAGGAGAAAGAGAAACAAAGCATGAAGAGGAAGAAGAAGAAGAATAAACAGTGCCAAGGCAATCTTGCTGAAGCCAGAGGCCTCAGTCGAGGCCATTCAAGGGCTCCGACAACGACTACCTTACATGTGAGACGATCCTCCAGGGAGCCCTTCCACTTCTACTGTCTCACTTAATTAATTAGGAGTACTTAAGTACCACTAATTTATTACTGCCTAATTTTCCTGTTGGAGTTAAACAAATCTTTAGTAGGACCCTATGCTGAATCTTGTACGTGTGTATGTTTGTCTATGGAGGTGAATCATGTGGTGGAGCAGGGAGGGAATATTATTAGTGTCATGACATAATAGTGCTATTGTTTTGCATGTCAATTTATTGCCATTGGTTCAATGAGGCGATGTTTTGCGTATTGTCCATCATGAATTTGATGCTACTGTTTGGGTAATGTGCTAATGTCTTCCTATCCTTTCTCACTAAGCTAATGAAGGTTTCACCTTGTTCCTACTTGTGCAAACAGGAATCATGTTGTGACAATCATACATTTTAGTGGAACTACACAAGACAATACAATGAACTGTATCCCAGCCAGTGCTTTAACTCTACTGGAAGTTCTTGATAATCTTTCAATATAATCTCAGCACTGGTAAACAAGAGTGATTTCAATCATACATTTGAAGTGCACAAAAATATATACTATTGTGTGATTCTAGTGAGTGCTTTATCATCTCTTATGGGACTACATGAATAAGCTTTTTTTCTCAGGTTGGTACGGGCCTAAGGCCTTCATCCATATTAGTTTGCTGTTATCTCTATTTGTATCGTGCTACTGTCATGAGAAACTCCTTTATCTTTGCACGTTAAAGTTTTGCAACCTATGATAAATGGCAATGCTTTGAGTGTTGAGTTGAGCTAATTGGCACTGATTAAATAAACTAATACCTCTCTTTAAGCAAGACTACTATGTTGCTAACTTTACCCATTAAGATAATGAGGGTGCTTCTATTTGTTAGTGTATGTTTCATCAACTAGTCCCACTATTACAGTAATCTCACTCTCTCAATATATGTGCCAACAGGGATGCTCGATTTTGGTGGAACTGCACAAAAACTTTGGGTGCTTCATTGCCTCGACAGCTTCCGTCCTTTCCTGTCAGTCGCTAATCTCCGCTTGCTTTCTTCCTTTGCAGTCAGTCGCTTGGCTTATCTCGGCTTCCAGTCAAAGGAAATAGTAATTGATATGCTACCTCACACAGGTTGGTACTGGTCTTTATCCTGATTATTGTGCCTGTCATATGTATTAGTAATTTGGAGCCAGAACTCGCAGGCAAATGATTACATCGGGTGATTTCAGTAGAACTGCACAAAATGATCAGATGGACAGGTACTTATGCTGCTGCTATGTACTCCAAAGTTCACTCAGACAAGCATCGATGTTGACAAGAAGTGCCTATATTCATTCGAGTATCAACCGGCGTCAACCAATTGTCAAACTCCAAGTATTAGGAGAGTGAACGCCAAAAATATTGCTTGGTGCATAGCCCAGAAAAACGCAGTCCAGTCTTTGGTCCCAACTTGTGCCTTTTGGTTATCGGCACATATGGTAGCGAACCATATGGCATGGAGTCTAAAGATTCCAGACAAGTTGGTTGACGCGTATATTCATCTGGCACTTAATCAGTCTGCACGCCAAGGATGCTCCATTTCAGTTGAACTGCACAAAAAATTTGGGTGGTTCATTTTCTCAACCGCCTCCTTTCTCGTCTGCAATGTAGAATTTTGGCGAGATACAGGACCAAGATGAGCCAGTAAACTAGTTGGATGAAAGTAGTGGCCAAGTTGCTCAAACCTCCCTCGGCACGAGGCCACTATTTGAGGATAAACCTACAAGCAAAGTTCAGATTGTCTGTGCTGCCTCTTATGTACTCGAAAGTTTACTCATACAAGAACTAATTTTAGTAAGAAGTACCTCCGATTGAACACCATTTACCAGTCTGTACCCTAGGTAATTAAAGTTCGTCCATGGATCATATTGGCTTTGATCTCAATCATTTGGATGCATAAACATACTGAACATGTGTATATCTGAATCTTTTTGTGAATTATGTATGAATATTCTCGTGTGATCTATCAATCATTTGGATGCATAGATATGCTGAGCTTGTGTATATATGAATCTTTTGAGTTGTTGATAGTGAATGTTGGCTATGAATATGAACGTGTCCTGTGAACCTGAGTTTGATATGAATGTTTACCTTTTCAGTTGTATTTGTGTGTGAACTTGTTAGTATGCCTACTGTGGGGTATAAAACGCAGGTCTCTTATAAAAGTAATGCTGTCTCCAATTTATGTTTTCCCTTCTAACCACATTATATATATTTATATTATTACTATTATCGTATATTTTATAGAGACTTATATATACATTATAAAAACATCCCACGTGTTATTAACTTAGAAAAGTAAATGTTTAATGGAAGTTGGCAAGGAAAATCCTGGTTGTTTTTGACTCACAGGCAAGGAAAATCCTGGTGATTGCGTACAAAAGCTTGCGAAGATTTTAAGGACCAATTTAATAATAACGCGCTCGTTTTTATTTTGAGCAATAACACGCTAATTTCTTAATTATATATATAAAAAATGTGCCTCTCCGGTTTATTCTTTGATATTAATTATATATAACGAGCCCACACTAGTAGAAAAATGGGCTTTGGTCACAGGGCAATATTCACATTAGTCCCGGTTCAGTCACGAACCGGGACTAATGTGAGCATTGGTCCCGGTTCGTGCGGCCAGGTGCCTGCCGGGCCTCGTGGGGGCAATGGTCCCGGTTCGTCCGGCCCCTTTGGTCCCGGTTGGTGGGACAAACCGGGGCCAATAGGCCTCGCTCCTGGCCCACCACCATTGGTCCCAGTTGGTGGCTTGAACCGGGACCAGAGGCTCACCCTTTAGTCCCAGTTCATACCACAAACCGAGACTAAAGGGTTGGTCCTAGTAGTGGTCAGAGTTTAGTCCCACCTCGCCAACCGAAGGGCGCTCACACCGGTTTATAAGCCCGTCCCTCTCTGCCTTGTTGAGCTCCTCTCAAAGTGAAAATAGATGCCCTTATACAGGGAATTTGACCTAAATTCAAAGTAAATTTCTTTGAATTTCATAGAAATTTCTTATGAATTTAGGTTGAATTTTCTCTATAGGCGCATCTATGTTCATTTTTTTATAGTAAATAAAATAAATAAACCTTAATAAAATAAATATAAATAAATAAACCTTAATAAAATAAAATAAAATAAACTATAGTAACTAAAATAAATAAACCTTAATAAATTAAATAAAAATAGCAGCAGTAAAATAAATAAAAATAGCAGCAGTAAAATAAATAAAAATAAAATAAATAAAGTAAAATACATAAGTAATTAGAAACAAAATGGAATAAAATAAATAAGTTTTTTGTTGTAAGTAGAAACAAAACAAAATAAATAAAGCAAAAGAGAAAACAAAAAACAAAGAAAAAAATTATGCCACCTACTAGGCCACCACGGCCTGAATACGACTTGAAACCGATCCATGGGCCAGGATTGTAACGCCCGGATAATCATGCTACAGTAATCTCACGTTAATGATGCCACGTCACCACGGTTACTGTTGTTAACCTCGCGATGATTCGAAACCGTTTCAAAAGTTAAATACAAATTAATGTCAATAATAAAAGTTTTCAAAAATTTAAACAAAAATGTTCGGTGGGTGCCAGATATTGCACTGATAATTATTGTGGAGAAAACATATTTTTAGAAAATGCCTAACTATTTTAAAATAATGTAGAACTGAAAAGAAAATAAATAAAAAGAAAAGAAAATGCAACACAGGAAACAAAAAAACAAAAGAGGAGCCCCCCCACTGGACCCTGGCCCAACTGGGCCAACCCCCAGGCCCAGCCGGCCGGCCCACCGGCGCCCCACTCCCCTTATCCACTCCT
>NC_057802.1:102521676-102535563 GCF_018294505.1 Triticum aestivum
TTTACAAAAAAAGGGAAAATGAAATGAAAATAATAATAATAATAATAATAATAATAAACCAGTTAATAAAAATTAATAAATAAATAAATAATAAAAATAAAATTAATAGTAAAACAAATAATAAAAATAAATTTAATTAATTAATTAATTAATTAACTAAATTAATTAATCCTCTTTAAATTAATCTAATTACATAATTAGTTTAATTAAACAGTAATTATTTAGCTAAACCCTAATTAACCTAAACAGAGAATGGCAGGTGGGTCCCACTGGACCCACATGTCAGTTTGACTTAGTCAACCCCAGTTGACTGCTGATGTCAGCATGACATCATGCTGATGTCATAAATCCAAATTTCGAATTAAATTAAAAAATTAATTAAATTCCAGAAATTAATAAAATCTTTAGAAAATCATATCTTTTAATCCGTAACTCGGATTAAAATATTTTCAACATGAAAGTTGCTCAGAACGACAAGACGAATCCGGATAAGCAGTCCGTTCGTCCACCACACCTCCCTAACCTATCGAACTCGCAACTTTCCCCCTCCGGTCCATCCGTCCGAAACGCGAAACAGCGGGAATACTTTCCCGGATGTTTCCTCCTTTCGCCGGTACCACCTACTGTGGCGTTAGGACACACCTCGCACTGTTCATTGCCATGTCACGCATCGTCATGTTTATGTTTGCATTGTATTTACTGTTTCTTCCCCCTCTTCCCTCCGGTAGACTACGAGACCGACACTGCTGCTGCCCAGTTCGACTACGGAGTTGACGACCCCTCCTACTTGCCAGAGCAACCAGGCAAGCCCCCCCTTGATCACCAGATATCGCCTATTCTTCTCTATACTGCTTGCATTAGAGTAGTGTAGCATGTAACTGCTTTCCGATATCCTATTCTGATGCATAGCCTATCCTTGCTACTACTGTTGTTACCTTTACCTGCAATCCTACATGCTTAGTATAGGATGCTAGTTTTCCATCAGTGGCCCTACATTCTTGTCCGTCTGCTGTGCTATACTATCGGGCCGTGATCACCTGGGCGGTGATCACGGGTATATACTTATATACTATATACATGACACATGTGATGACTAAAGTCGGGTCGGCTCGAAGGAGTACCCGCAAGTGGATCTTTGTGGCGGAGCGACAGGGCAGGTTGAGACCGCCTAGGTGAGAGGTGGGCCTGGCCCTGGTCGACGTTCGCGGTTACTTAACACGCTTAACGAGATCTTGGTATTTGATCTGAGTCTGGTCATTTGGTCTATACGCACTAGCCATCTACGCGGGAGTAGTTATGGGTATCCCGGCGTCGTGGTATCAGCCGAAGCTCTTTTTTACGTCAGCGATGGAGCGGCGCGCGCCAGATTGGACTAGAACGCCACTAGGCTAGGTCTGCTTCCGGCCGCCCTCGCAACGTGCAGGTGTGCATAGGGCGATGGGCCCAGACCCCTGCGCGCATAGGTTTAGACCGGCGTGTTGACCTCTCGGTTGAGCCTAGGTGGGGCTGCGACGCGTTGATCTTACGAGGCCGGGCATGACCCAGAAAAGTGTGTCCGGCCAAATGGGATCGAGCGTGTTGGGTTATGTGGTGCACCCCTGCAGGGAAGTTTATCTATTCGAATAGCCGTGTCCCTCGGTAAAAGGACGACCCGGAGTTGTACCTTGACCTTATGACAACTAGAACTGGATACTGAATAAAATACACCCTTCCAAGTGCCAGATACAACCCGGTGATCGCTCTCTAACAGGGCGACGAGGAGGGGATCGCCGGATAGGATTATGCTATGCGATGCTACTTGGAGGACTTCAATCTACTCTCGTCTACCTGCTGCAAGATGGAGATGGCCAGAAGCGTAGTCTTCGACAGGACTAGCTATCCCCCTTTTATTCTGGCATTCTGCAGTTCAGTCCACTGATATGCCCCTTTACACATATACCCATGCATATGTAGTGTAGCTCCTTGCTTGCGAGTACTTTGGATGAGTACTCACGGTTGGCTTTCTCCCTCTTTTTCCCCTTTCCTTTCTATCTGGTTGTCGCAACCAGATGTTGGAGTCTAGGAGCCAGACGCCACCGTCGACGACTCCTCCTATGACACTGGAGGTGCCTACTACTACGTGCAGGCCGCTGACGACGACCAGGAGTAGTTAGGAGGATCCTAGGCAGGAGGCCTGCGCCTCGTTCGATCTGTATCCCAGTTTGTGCTAGCCTTCTTAAGGCAAACTTGTTTAACTTATGTCTGTACTCAGATTTTGTTGCTTCCACTGACTCGTCTATGATCGAGCACTTGTATTCGAGCCCTCGAGGCCCCTGGCTTGTATTATGATGCTTGTATGACTTATTTATGTTGTAGAGTTGTGTTGTGATATCTTCCCGTGAGTCCCTGATCTTGATCGTACACATTTGCGTGCATGATTAGTGTACGGTCAAATCGGGTGCGTCACAAGGATTCAGGCCTGCAGAAGGCCCAGTAAGCCCACAGGCATGTACAGAGAGGTTAGGACAGAAAGCCTACTTTAGAGAGGAGCTCGAGAGGGTGGGCGCAACAGCGCTTATAAACCACTCTCGAGCTCTCTCAACTAGCGAGGTGGGACTAAACTTTTGACGCGGGGCAGCACAAGGCCATTGGTCCCGGCTGGTGCCACCAACTGGGACTAAAGGGGGGCATTGGTCCCGGTTCGTGGCACCAACCGGGACCAAAGTCCTTTAGTCCCAGTTGGTGCCACGAACTGGGACCAATGAGTTGCCTATATATACCCCATCGCCACAGCAGAGCACTCCACAGTGCTCTGTTTTTTCTGGCCGGTGAGGGGAGGGCATTTGGGTGCTCTAGCTCACCTCCTATGCACATGAGGTGTTTGATGAAATGTCTGAACCACACTAGTTAATCTTTCTCCTCTCGAAACTCGACCTCCGAGCTCCATTCTCCCCGAGATTTGCCTAGGTTTAGCGGTCCGTCATGTCCCGTCCCCGTCTTCACCGCCCTCGATCGCCCGCGCCGATCTTGTCGCCAGCAGCACCGTGGTGAGCCTCTTGTTCTTATCTTCTTTCTGAAAGAAAAAAATTCTTAGTTTAGATAGATACTTGTCTAATTTTGTTACTTTTATTATTCCTTCTTATTACATAGTGCGATGGTTTTGGTATCCGCCCCCGTCGGCCCTCGTCCTGTCTATGATTCGGATGTGGTATATATATTATCTTTTTATAACTATTTGGTTCATTTATTGTTTATGACAAATATGCCGACCAACGTGACATAGATTTTATTTATCTAGGAGGTGGTTGAACCGGAAATTCTAACCGACCCTATTGTCGAGAGGTTAAATTTAGTTGAAGAAGAAAACAATTACTTGAAGGAAAAAATAAAAAAATTGAGGAGGAGAAGATGATATTGGAGTTGCATATGCCATTCATACCGAGGCTTGGTATCATTATGTCGTTGGATCAATCGTTACCTTGGTTGCGATAATGATCGCATTTGTTTTCGCATTAAAATGTTTTACATAGTTTCAATGTATGGTTTAATTAATTAGATGCTCTGGAGAGCTATATATATGTTGTAGATGAGAACTATGTATGTACTTTGGTTTTAATGTGATGATGAACTTCTATTAATTTGGTCACTTAATTATCTATTCATGATGTTCTGTAATGGTTTTTGACACACTTAATTATATATAATGCACGCAGATGAACCGGCAATGGATGTACGGTGACAAACACACCTCCGAGTACATTAAGGGCGTGCATGATTTTCTCGAAGTGGCTGAGGCAAACAAGCAGAATGGTTTTATGTGTTGTCCATGCCCTATATGTGGGAATACGAAGTCTTACTCTGACCGAAAAATCCTTCACACCCACCTGCTTTACAAGGGTTTCATGCCACACTATAATGTTTGGATGAGGCACGGAGAAATAGGGGTTATGATGGAAGACGGCGAACAAGAAGAGGACGATGAAAGCTATGTGCCCCCTGAATACGGTGATGCTGCAATGGGGGAAGCTGCTGAAGATCAAGAGGAACCAGGCGATGTGCCCAATGATGCAGCAAGGGGGGAAGCTGCTGAAGATCAAGAGGAACCAGTGCCCGATGATGATGATCTCCGCCGGGTCATTGTCGATGCAAGGACGCAATGCGAAAGTCAAAAGGAGAAGCTGAAGTTCGATCGCATGTTAGAGGATCACAAAAAAGGGTTGTACCCCAATTGCGAAGATGGCAACACAAAGCTCGGTACCGTACTGGAATTGCTGCAGTGGAAGGGAGAGAATGTTGTGCCTGAAAAAGTATTTGAGAAGCTATTGAAAATATTGAAGAAGAAGCTTCCAAAGGATAACGAATTGCCCGACAGTACATACGCAGCAAAGAAGGTCGTATGCCCTCTAGGATTGGAGGTGCAGAAGATACATGCATGCCCTAATGACTGCATCCTCTACCGCGGTGCGTACAAGGATCTGAACGCATGCCCGCTATGCGGTGCATTGCGGTATAAGATCAGACGAGATGACCCTGGTGATGTTAACTGCGAGCCCCCCAGGAAGAGGGTTCCTGCGAAGGTGATGTGGTATGCTCCTATAATACCACGGTTGAAACATCTGTTCAGAAACGAAGAGCATGCCAAGTTGATGCGATGGCACAGTGAGGACCGTAAGAAAGACGGGAAGTTGAGAGCACCCGCTGACGGGTCGCAGTGGAGAAAAATCGAGAGAAAGTACTAGGCTGAGTTTGCAGCTGACCCAAGGAACGTATGGTTTGGTTTAAGCGCGGATGGCATTAATCCTTTCGGGGAGCAGAGCAGCAATCACAGCACCAGGCCCATGACTCTATGTATGTATAACCTTCCTCCTTGGATGTGCATGAAGCGGAAGTTCATTATGATGCCAGTTCTCATCCAAGGCCCTAAGCAACCCGGCAACGACATTAATGTGTACCTAAGTCCATTAGTTGAAGAACTTTTACAGCTGTGGAATGGAAACGGTGTACGTACGTGGGATGAGCACAAACAGGAGGAATTTAACCTGCATGCGTTGCTGTTTGTAACCATCAACGATTGGCCCCCTCTCAGTAACCTTTCAGGACGGACAAACAAGAGATACCACGCATGCACGCACTATTTAGATGACACTGAAAGTATATACCTGGACAAATGCAGGAAGAATGTGTACCTGGGCCATCGTCGATTTCTTCCGACCAACCATCAATGTCGAAAGAAAGGCAAGCATTTCAAAGGCGAGGCAGATCACCGGAAGAAGCCCGCCATGCGTACCGGTGATCACGTACTTGCTATGGTCAATGATTTACACGTAATCTTTGGAAAGGGTCCCGGCGGACTAGCTGTTCCGAATGACGCTGAGGGACACACACCCATGTGGAAGAAGAAATCTATATTTTGGGACCTACCCTACTGGAAAGAGCGAGAGGTCCGCTCTTCAATCGACGTGATGCACGTGACGAAAAACCTTTGCGTGAACCTGCTAGGCTTCTTGGGCGTGTATGGGAAGACAAAAGATACTCCTGAGGCACGGGAGGACCTGCAACATTTGCACGAAAAAGACGGCATGCCTCCGAAGCAGTATGAAGGTCCTGCCAGCTACGCTCTTACGAAAGAAGAGAAAGAAATCTTCTTTGAATGCCTGCTCAGTATGAAGGTCCCGACTGGCTTCTCGTCGAATATAAAGGGAATAATAAATATGCCAGAGAAAAAGTTCCAGAACCTAACGTCTCATGACTGCCACGTGATTATGATGCAACTGCTTCCGGTTGCATTGAGGGGGCTTCTACCGGAAAACGTCCGATTAGCCATTGTGAAGCTATGTGCATTCCTCAATGCAATCTCTCAGAAGGTGATCGATCCAGAAATCATACCAAGGCTAAGGAGTGATGTGGCGCAATGTCTTGTCAGTTTTGAGCTGGTGTTCCCACCATCCTTCTACAATATCATGACGCACGTCCTAGTTCATCTAGTCGACGAGATTGTCATTCTGGGGCCCGTATTTCTAACCAATATGTTCCCCTTTGAGAGGTTCATGGGATTCCTAAAGAAATATGTCCGTAACCGCGCTAGGCCAGAAGGAAGCATGTCCATGGGCCATCAAACAGAGGATGTCATTGGGTTTTGTGTTGACTTCATTCCTGGCATTAAGAAGATAGGTCTCCCCAAATCGCGGTATGAGGGGAGACTGACTGGAAAAGGCACGCTTGGAGGGGACTCAATAATATGCAGGGACGGATATTCTTGGTCAAGCACACTACACAGTTCTACAGAACTCTACCTTGGTGACACCGTATGTCGATGAACACAAGAACAGTCTGCGCTCCAAACACCCGGAGCAGTGTGACGACTAGATTACATGTGAACACATCAGGACTTTCAGCAGTTGGTTGGAAACACGTCTCAGAGGTGACACCACTGTTTGTGATGAGTTGTACTCGCTGTCCAGGGGACCATCTTCGACTGTATTGACTTACAAAGGATACGAGATAAATGGGAATACATTTTACACGATCACCCAAGATCAAAAGAGCACCAACCAAAACATCGGTGTCCACTTTGATGCAGCAACCGAGAGGGGAAAGGACACATATTATGGTTACATAATGGACATATGGGAACTTGACTATGAACATGATTTTAAGGTCCCTTTGTTTAAGTGCAAATGGGTCAATCTGTCAGGAGGCGGGGTACAGGTAGACCCACAGTACGGAATGACAACAGTGGATCTGAACAATCTTGGGTACACTGACGAACCGTTCGTCCTAGCCAATGATGTGGCACAGGTTATCTATGTGAAGGACATGTCTACCAGACCGAGAAAAAGAAAAGATAAGGAAGCGAATACATCATACGATGAGCCAAAGCGCCACATAGTTCTTTCAGGAAAAAGGGACATTGTGGGAGTGGAGGGCAAGACATACATGTCTGAAGATTATGAAAAGTTTCATGAAATTCCTCCCTTCAAAGTCAAGGCTGACCCAAGCATCCTGATAAACGATGAAGATTATCCATGGTTACGGCGCAATAAGCAAATGACACAAGTGAAGAAAAAGTGAAGACTTTCTCCCGCAACTATTATGATGATACCGTGCCAACTTTGTAACAGACGAGTATGATGCATTGTCCGTTTTGTACACGAAGTGCATCTAGTTTTTGCCGTAACCCTCTCAACTTTCTTGCACATGCTATGTGGATGAAATGATGATACCATGCCAACTTTCAACCTTTTCATAGTTCATTTGAAATGCTTTTCAATTTTAGGGTCTTATAGCTCAAAATAATTAGTAAATGCATGAAAAATAACAAATGAAGTCAGAAAGGGTTGAAAATTGATGAGATGTGGCTTTGAATGGTGCATTTTGAACACACAAAAAGTCAGGAGTTCAAATAAGTTTAAAAAAAATGAAATCCCTTTGTAACAGACGAGTTTCCGTATGAAATCCTGATACTTCGAAAGAGATTGTCCGTTTTGTACACGAAGTGCATCCAGT
Organism: Triticum aestivum; assembly: GCF_018294505.1. Taxonomy (NCBI): domain Eukaryota; kingdom Viridiplantae; phylum Streptophyta; class Magnoliopsida; order Poales; family Poaceae; genus Triticum; species Triticum aestivum. The sequence continues at coordinate 102,529,162 of NC_057802.1, forward strand.
TTTTGCCATAACCCTCTCAACTTTCTTGCACATGCTATGTGGATGAAATGATGATACCATGCCAACTTTCAACCTTTTCAGAGTTCATTTGAAATGCTTTTTCAATTTTAGGGTCTTATAGCTCAAAATAATCAGTAAATGCATGAAAAATGGTGCATGAAAAATAACAAATAAAATAAATAAGTAATTAGAAACAAAATAATATAAACTTTAATAAAATATATAAGTAGAAACAAAATAAAATAAGCTTTAAAAACATAAATAAAATTTATGAAACTAAAATTATCAAAGTATTTTCTGTTCAAAACATTATAAGCAACCTCTAGCATTATTGAAACTAAAATTATATAAAATTGATGCAACTAAAATTATCGAAGTATTTTTTGTTCAAAATCATTGAAAGCAAAAATAATTTTCATAAAGAACTTTTTTGTTAGAAACTTTAATAGCAAAAAGAATTATCATAAAGTAAAATAAATAAGTAATTAGAAACAAAATAAAATCAAATAAAATAAGTAAGTTTTTTGTTGTAAGTAGAAACAAAACAAAATAAATAAAGCAAAAAAGAAAACAAAAAACAGGCAAAAAATAAAAATTATGCCACCTACTGGGCCACCACGGCGTGAATACGACTAGAAACCCATCCATGGGCTAGGATTCAGGCCCGCAGAAGGCCTAGTAGGCCCACAGGCATGTACAGAGAGGTTAGGCCCGTAAGCCTGCTTTAGAGAGGAGCTCGACAGCTCAGGCGCACCGCACATTATAAACAGGTGCGGCTCTCTCTCAGCTAGCGAGGTGGGACTAAATTCCCACCACCACGCCGCTGTGCAAGACCATTGGTCCCGGTTGGTGGCATGAACCGGGACCAATGCCACCCTTTGGTCCCGGTTCGTGGCACCAACCGGGACCAATGCCCCCCTTTAGTCCCGGTTGGTGGCACCAACCGGGACTAAAGGGGGCATTAGTCCCGGTTGGTGCCACGAACCGGGACTAATGCATGCTTGGACTATATATCAAACACTTGTGAAAATTTTCAGTTTTCATTGCTAGTTGCCTCCCCCACCGTCAGGTTGCTCCACCTTGCCGTCTACGCCGCCGCCAACGCCGTCGCCTCCCCGAGCCCGCGCCGTCCTCGTCGCCGGCATCCCTGAGCCCGCCGTCCTCGTCGTCCCCGTCGCCACGTGCCTCCCCGAGCCCACCCCTCCACGTCCCTGTCGCCGCCTGCCGTCCCGAGACCGCCGTTCCCGTCACCGCGTGACGCCCCGAGCCAGCCGTCCTCATCGCTGGACTCCTGCCATCGCCGCCCCCCTCGAAGTGAGCCCCCCCTCCTTTCCCATGGTCCCGATCGAGCGCCGCTCTTGCGCCCGAGTGCCCCTTGCTCTCTGCCGCCCCTGCTCCATGGTCGCCGCCGGCCCCGACGCATTGAAGAGCTAAAGGAGAGGAGAAGGAGAGGAGAAGGAGTGGAGCAGCAGCAAGACGCCGTCCAATTTTCTGAATTTTTTACTGATATGAACAGTGCATATAGAGGGTGTTTGATCAAATGCTTGATGGCTTTGGGCATTTTTAGAATTTATGATATTTTTTGAATGTGCTAAATATGTCAAAAAATGTTTTTTTGTTCATATACAGAAAGTTTTTATATATGACTATGGACATATGAGCAATGATGATCCATGGATGTATGCATTGATATATATGAGAAACGATGTTCATAGAATATTTACCAAGTATATATGTATTTTTGTTCATAGCATTTTTTTCCATTTATATATGTATGTGGCTATAGATGGATATATATGAGAAATGATGATCCATGGAAAAGTTTTATATATTCAAAAGTTACATTTTTAGAAAAGTTTTATATATCTAGCTAGGAAAGGAAGAAGAAGAAAAAGAAGGAGAGGAAAAAGGAAAATAAGAAGAGGAAGAAAGGAGAAGAAGAGGAGAGGAAGAAGAGGAGAAATAAATAAGAAGAGGAAAAAAGAAGAAAAAGAAGAGGAGAATAAGAAAGGAATAGAAGAGAAGAAGAAAAAATAGAAAAAATTGCCATGTTTGTGTAAGCTAGGTCTACGTTTGCACTAATATATCCACCTGCTGTCATGTTTGTGTAATAATTGCCATGTTGTAATATTTGCAGAAACAATGGAGCACGGACGAGACGAGCAAGCAGAAGAGGTGTTGGGGGACATAATCTTAGCCGGAGGTGATATCTTGTCGTATCTTAATGACAATGATGGTCTGGAAGAACAGGGTGAAGAAGCAGGCTATGGTGATCGAAGAGTGGAGGAGGAAAGACATGATTATGATGGCTCCGGTGACCCAATGCTGGTGAAAGAAGGAGCCCATGGTGACGGCTCCGGTGACCGAACAGAGTTCGGCCAGGTAAATATATTAGTTAAGCCTGTGCTGACTAGCTAATTGATGCATTCATTGTTTTGGTATGTACACATATTAATTAACACTCGTCTTTCTTCTTTTTTCTAGCCCTCCGGATCGAGCACAACTTCGGTAAAGAGACGAGGCCCGAAGAGAAAGTTGCGCTCGGATGAAAGGTTTGAGATCACAGCAAACGCACGCGACGGCCAACCGATTGAACCCATCCGGACAAAGGATGCATTTGCTGCTCAGTGCGGGGTTCTAGTTAGGGACAAGATCCCGATCAGCATCCAGCAATGGTATAAGCTTAAGAAGGAAGACCCTGAGGTGTCTTATGTCAATGATATGCAGAAAGATGATCTTTGGACTGAGCTGAAGGCAAATTTCACCGTACCGCCAGAGGAGGATCCGGAGAAGCCAGTTAAAGAGCAATTAATCAAGTCTCGTGCTCTTAAGAAGATGGCAGACCTATTCAAGAGGTGGAAGAATGAGCTGAAAACGTTTGTCGACAAAGAAGAGACACCAGAATTCATCGGCCGGTATGAGAAGATCAGAGATCACTGGCCCGCATTTGTGGCCCACAAGACATCAGAAAAGAGTAAGAAGATGTCAGCGACAAATAAGAAGAATGCTGCGAAGAAGATGCTTCACCATCGCATGGGGTCAGGTGGCTACCTCAAAGCCCGGCCTAAGTGGGCCAAGGCTGAGAATGATCTGCTTGAAAAAGGGATCGAACCACAGACAATGAACTAGACAGACCGTTGCCGGACTTGGTTCTTCGGGGCTGGCGGAACCTTGGACCCTGTATCAGGGAGGTGTGTTCGGACGAACGAGCTTTTGAGAATACCAGTCAAGAAGATTCAGCAATATATCGATGTAGCGCAGGAAGGGACGTTCGTTCCAGACAGAGAGAACGACGAGCTCACAATGGCCCTCGGGAATCCTGAGCACCCTGGACGGACACGAGGCACGCCAGGCTCCGTTCCGTGGAAGGCTGGTTTTCCGGACGCAGGCGGTTACAAAAGCCAGGAGAGGAGGAAAAAAATGGAGCAGACCCAAATTCAGAAGCTGCACGAAAGGGTTCAAGCGCTAGAGGAACGAGACGGCAATCGACATGCCGAAACTACCCCCGAAGCTACCCTGCCATCTCAGCGGAGAAGCAGCGTGGCTTCCACCGAGCTGCTTCAGCCGGAGCATGTCTTGATGGCTCCTGCTAGCTACCCCGTGGATGCTATCATGGAGTCTCAACATTGCCACCTTATGGCGGAATGGCAGAACTTCAAAGTCAAGGCGGCTGTTGGCTCTGTTTTACCTCCTGAACCCAGCGCAACCTACCACTGCTGGCCGATTCCAGAAGGATATGCTAGGGTGATGGTGGATGAAATAACGGAGGGATTTGAGGACCTCCAGCTTGACCACGCTACCGGTGAAGGGGAGACTCGGCTGGGTTTAGCTCTGAAGACTCCGTGCCTATGGCGGAAGGAGCTCATTAACCTTCCGAACTAGACGCCTCCGGTGAGTACGGGCACTCCGCCGCCGCCTCCTCCTCCGGCGAGTGATCAGGGTACTCAGCCTCCTTCTCCGGCGCGTGGCGGCACTCCGCCTCCTCCTCCGCCTCCTCATCCGGCGAGTGATCAGGGCACTCATCAGCCTCCTTCTCCGGCGTGTGGCGGCACTCCGCCTCCTTCTCCGCCCGCGCCGGCATGCCAGAGCAGCCAACCTCCTCCTTCTCCACCTCGTCAGCAAGGGCGGAAGAGACCCGCCGCCGCTCCGGCTGCTCCGGCGCGTCGTAGTCCTTCTCCTCCGCCTCATAAGCAAGGAAAGAAGATAGCCGCAACCGCTCCGTCTGCTCTGCCGGCGGCTAGCAGTACAGCTGCCAGAGGCGGGAGGCAATACAGATTCGGTCCTTCTCTGAAGACTCCAGAGAAGTTACCATACGAGAGGACCGAGGAGGAGAACGCGAAGATCGTGCGAGCCGAAGTGAAGAACTTCTTTGAAGGGGTGAAAGCAAAGAAACATCCACCTTCGGAGGAGATGGTAGATCCGGTGAAAGCGAAGCGCACTCTGGATGCCCTGACAAAACCACCAAAGTCTCCGCCGAAAGGCAACTATGAGCGCATTATTGCAAAGACATTTGTCAAAGCGGAGCGGTCGGGAAGTACTGTCAGTGATCAAAGGTTAAAAGAACGACGAGCTGGGAAAAAAATTGCCCAGCTCGGCGAACAAGCGAACCAATCGTGCCCCCCGCTCAAGGTGTCTAAAGACATCGTTGCTAAGGATCCGAGGATGGTCGCCGGTTATAGCAATCTTGGAGATTACCTGCCCGACGATGTACATTATGAAATCATGGAGGTGGACGAACACAAATACCATTATGGGAAGCCTCTCGTCAAAGATGAAAGATCTCTAACAACGATGATGCGAAGATTACATGTTTGGTACATGAAAACCTGCAGAGAGTCTGATGGGATGAATACTTTGACGCTGAGAGTTAAACCGGAGCATGACCTCGTTGGAATTGAACTGTTGAATGTTCCATTTGAGGAGTTCTTCCAGTTTTTCAATCAAAAGGCCCTCGATAAATCAACGATCACTTGCTACTGTTTGTAAGTAGTACTACTTCTGTCATTAAGTCTCTCTATATAGGTCAGCTCTTCCATTGCATGTATTTATAATTATCCTCACTATATTATGCAGATTGAAGATCGCCGAATTGAAGAAAAGACAAATCGGTGATATTGGGTTCATTAACACAAATCTCATAGATGCATATACGGTTGAAAAACATGCCAAAGAAGCCGAGGCCAACTTGCTACGATCGTTGGTATTAAATCAAAACAAAGATATAATACTCTTTCCTTACAACTTCAAGTGAGTGTTACTGTCTTGTGCATATTCGGTTTCCCTTATTAGTCCAGGTTATGGTAATGTAATTGATGACTTATGCATGCATGCACAACTTCCACTATATTCTCCTAGAGATTAAGCTTGAGCAGGGAGTAGTAACCGTCTTAGACTTGAGACGAAAAGATCCCCAGGACTATGCGGACATGACTCAAATGCTCGAGAAGTAAGTTAAATCGATCATTATCCACCATATCAGCAACTTTGTTCATTTCCTGATATCAAGTAATTGTTTTCTTTGTCTGGCAGGGTTTGGAGAAAATTCACCAAAAAAGCTCCGGGACTGCCGAAGAAGCTACAATTTAGACACCCGAAAGTAAGTACTATAGTAGCATGTTCCGCACATCTCCTAGTGATTCAAGCGCTAGTTTCATCAATACCATTTAGCATGCTTGCTTATCAGTTAGATTGACCTCTATTTCTTGTAAAGTGGTTGTTTCAGGAATAAAGGAATGATATCTGTGGATACTACGTTTGCGAGTCTACCCGCCACACGACCTGTGAGCGGTGCTACTCTGACGAACAATCTGAAGTGCGTAACCAATAATATTCACAATTTTATTTTATTACCATCATTTGTGTCAAGTTTCATTTATTCATATATATATGTATTGACCCCCTTCTTCAAATTAGATGTTTCGGATGCAGGATGAACTCCTAGCAGAAGATCGTATGCGAGCAATTCAAGAGGAATTGGCGGCATTCTTCCTTGACCACGTGATCGCTGAAAACGGAGAATACTATGTGGACCCTGTGTTCTTACAATTTAATTAGGAGATTATATTGTAAGAGATAATTATTGTATATATGTAGCCGGTAGTGTCAGATAGATATACGAGAACTTGTTGTTCGACCAATCTCTCGGAGAAGGGGAGGTGGTCGATATCACTTCTCTCTGTATGCATATGTTCATGACGATCTTCTGTTTCCTTCATTTGCTTACTAGCTAGCGTGTCTAGTCCTCTCCATACGTATATAGTACGTAGCGTCGACCAAGCACGGAGATAAGAGAGGACACTTCTCTCTATTAATTAGCTAGCTAACACAATATATGAAACACCTAAATTAACCCCCCAAACCCCCCCCCCCTTCAAAAAAACAAAAACCCCAGCCCCTGAAATG